>NW_015173706.1:482862-508581 GCF_001447785.1 Gekko japonicus | reverse complement strand
AACGTTGCCTGATTGTGTCCGTAGCCCTGAAGGTCTGATTTATTCTGGAGACAAACTGTATGTGCCTATTTCGATGAGGAGGGAGGTGATGGATTCTGCTCATGGTTCGAAACTGGCAGGGCATTGGAGTTTTGTTAAATCTCTGCAACTCATCCGCAGACAGTTCTGGTGGCCACAGATGCGCAAAGACCTCTTGACTTTTGTTCGGTCCTGCCAAACCTGTGCCTTGACTAAACCCAGAGTGGGCAAGCCTCCTGGTCTTCTGCAGCCACTCCCTACCCCATCGAGACCGTGGGAAGTGGTGTCCATGGACTTTATTACTGACCTCCCTGCGAGCAAAGGGAACACTGTTATTTGGGTGGTTGTTGATTTATTTTCTAAGCAAGCTCATTTTGTGCCTTTTCCTTCCTTGCCTACAGCTCAGAGGTTGGCGAAATCGTTTATGTCTCACGTGGTGAAAATTCATCAATTACCTGCTAAATTAATTTCTGACAGGGGGACCCAATTTGTTTCTAAGTTTTGGAGGGAACTTCTTTCCATTTTAGGGGTGGAACAAGGGCTCAGCAGCGCGTATCATCCTGAGACTGACGGACAAACAGAACGAGTTAATCAGACCCTGGAGCAATATCTTCGTTGTTTTACTAATTATCAACAGAATGATTGGTGTGAATTGTTGCCTCTTGCTGAATATTGTTATAACAATACTGTCCATAGCTCCACGGGCATGTCTCCTTATAAAGCTGTTTCTGGTTACGACAGCCCCCCCCTCCCTTTCTTGGAGGGGATGGGCCAACGTCCTGTGGGGGATGCTGATACCTGGTGTATGTCCTTGCAAAAAGCATGGCCTCTGTTATGCCAAACACTTGACGCAGCCAAGGCTGCTTACAAGACCCAGGCAGACAAGGGTAGGGTGGTGGGGTTTGATCTGAAACCTGGGGATCTTGTGTATGTCTCGACCAAGAACATTAAGATGCTGCGGCCTAGCAGGAAATTGGGGTGGAAGTTCATAGGTCCATTCAAAGTGCGTAAAGTCATAAATGATGTGGCGGTTGATGTTGTTTTGCCTAAGAATTTACGTGCTCTGCATTCTGTTTTTCACATGAGCCTGTTGAAGAAGGATCCTGGCCCGTCTCCCTGGAGACCAGCAGTTACTCCTCCTCCACCTGTCATTTTGGAAGGGGATGAACATTTTGAGATCGCTGATATCCTTGATTGTAAAGTGAAACGTGGTAAACTCTGGTACCTTATCGAATGGGTTGATTTCGGTCCCCAGCACCGCGAATGGGTGGAAGAAGGGGATATTCGGGCCCCTTACCTGATCCGTAGTTTCCACAGAAGGTTCCCGGACAAACCGGGAGGTCTCCCGCCCAGCCCGGGAGATCTCCCGCCCGGCCCGGGAGGTGTATTGTAAGTGTATTTAAGGGGGGCAGTATGTCAGCAAGCTGCCATTCTGTTTTCTGTGACCTCTGTGTACATATCCTTCCCTGTTGAACCCGGCTTGGTTTCTATCATCCTGCTCCTGCGTTGGAATGCAAAAGATAACTGCTGGAGGTTGTGTGGGGGAGAAGATGCTGTAATGCTTGGCTATTGCTTTTCCCATGAGTACTGCACCTGTGTTTTGTCTAATGTTCTGCCTGGTTCCCATAGACTGGGCGCGCAACTGTTTCATTAGCCCGCCAGCGGGAAAGCTATTCATTGGACCTGTATCTGTTTGAAGTTCCTTTATTATGCTTGACCTAACTGTGTATCCCCAGTTCTAACAAAGAACGTGTTTGAGTATGTCTTCAACGCTTTGAAATAAATTTTGCTTTTCTTGAAAACGTGGATTTATTCTCGATGCTTGGGGATCCAACAACCACACAATAATAAAAGTTGCAAGGATTGACAGCTTTTTAGCATTTCTTATAAGAAATGGGAACTCACATGATACTTGTATTGTACTCTAACCTCAGGCTTTACATATGGTTGTGGTAGCTCTGTGTTTAAACACATGAACCTGCCACTCGACCCATAGATAGGATGCATGAAGCTGCCTTATACGGAATCAGATCATTGGTCTTTCAAGGTCAGGGCTGTCTACTTTGATTGGCAGTGGCTCTCCAGGATCTCAGCCAGAGGTCTTTCAGATCACCTGCTACACAGTCCTTTTAGAAGGAAATTCTGGGAACTGATATTTTAGCAATCAAGATAGCATCATTTAAAATGCTGAGACTGGATCAAGAGACTTGCTGTTTATCAACTTAAAATTACTTTTTAAGTTTGCAAATTCCTCAGAGCTTTGATCATGTCTGGGATCTTTTTGCTCCATGGAAAATGCTCTGTCTTTTTATAGAACTTGAAAACACCAGAGGTTCTTACCTGTGTAAAAAAACCCTGAAAAGATTTCCTTTATAGGGAGCTTTAACTAGCTTAAAGACATGTCCTTTGATGTGCAGCCAGGGATTGTATAAACACAACATAATAATTTTATGTAAAATAGTGAAGTGTTCTGTGGAGTCCTTAAATCAACAGAAGGTTGCAAAATATCATAACCAAAGCATATTAGAGCCTTAGAGATCAGTCCTAAGCAGAGTTACACCTTTCTAAGCCCATTGAATTCAATGGATTTAGCAAGATAATAACTCTGTTTAAGATCACATTCTTAATTTCCTTACAAGAATATGATGAAAGGACAGTTTATCTGCATGGTTTAGTGTGGCACAGTTTCAACGTGGCAACCAACTATGATGTACTAAAAGGAATGACAGGATTGCCCATTGGAAACAATGGGAGAGGGTTGAAAGCCCATTGAAGATAATGAGAACCGGGAATGTCCATTGACTTGCATGGGCTTCACTGAAATACATTGCAGCACAAAAAAAGTTGCAAAGAAAATGCAGAATGAGTTTTCCATTAAGGTCTGTGGGCCCAGACAGTCTACTCTGGGACTGGAATGACAGCCCTCCAGAGTGGAAAGACACAGAATCTGTGCTCTGGGACTGGAATGACAGTCCCCAGAGTGGAATCATGCCCCCTGGGAATAGGCTCAGTGTTCTGGGACTGGAATGACAGGTTGCAAAGTGGAATCACAGCCCTTGGGAGTAGCAGAGGTGTTCTGGGACTGGAATGACAGCCCTCAGAGTGGAATGATAGTCCCAGAATGCTTTTGCAAGTCCCAGGGGTTGTCATTCCAGTTCCAGAATACTTCTGTTAATCCCAGGGACTGCTATTCCAGTCCCAGAGTACAGAGAAGATTGCTACTACTCTGAACTCTGTACATTGCTCAGAAATTGAATGCACGGCAAGTGTTTTATATTCTGCCCTGGCTCAGAGACTGCAGCCATAAATTTACCAAATGAAGGCATCTGTGATGCCACAATATAGTAAATTTCAGTACACAGTCACGCTTATGAATAAGGCAGAAACAAAACTCCCATAAATGAATGTCCAGGAAAACTTTTAAAATGTTCCCCTACAGGTTTTTCTGTATTGCCTGTCTTACTGTCAAATTTGTGACCATTAGTTTTTCCAGTGCACATGGTATGTATATTTGCAGATCTTAAAGTGACTATTCTAAAAGTGAATTTCAAAAATAGGACACAGCAGGAGACTGCTGAGATACCACTATAACCCACTGGCCAACTCCCACCTTTTTCTGGGTTTAGCCCAGCCCAGGGTGTGGCTGGGGGGGGGCGGCTCCCAGGGGTTCCCAGACCCCCTAAATATCTGGGGAGCCCCTCCCTAAATCCCACATGGCTCCACCTACATAGATAGTGATAATGGCCTGTGACATCACTGACTCCTCCCTATGATGTCACTGGGCCCCAATTCTTTTCAGAACCTAGCATAGCAATGCCTCTGGCCCAGCTCCAGCCCCCCAACTCCAGAACACAATGAAGCACTTCATGTGGCCTTGAACAATACCAAACATGTATTCTAATAAATAGCTACTCCCCCCCCCTTCCATCTCCAGGTGGCAGTGAATAGAATAGCCATTGGTGGGTCAAGTGCAGCTGGGATGTTGCTTCAAGCAAGGGGAGGTGAAGGAACACCAGCTTTCTCCCTTCTCCTCTGGCCTCCAGCCTCATCTGCCTGCTTCCTCTCCCAGGCTGATCCTCTTGCCTCACCCTAATGAGGCTGTGGGGCTGGGCTCAGCTCACAGCTGTCTGCCCATTGGCTTGCAGCTCTTGCAGAATTTGCATGTGAGAAAGAAAAATGAGACAAGAAAAAGAAGAAGAAAAGAACAACCTTGGAGGAATGATTTCCCCAGCAGATCTGACATGCTCCAGCCACAGTCTTTGCTCTTGCTGAGAAGCGGATTTTAAGTGTGTAGCTACATGACAGAGCTGAGCAGGGAACCGTCAACAGTAAGGGTGGGGGAATGGAGGGTAGAGGATGGTATTTTAAGGGGACCCCAAGGGGCAGCCTGAGCCTTACTTGCCTGCTTCCCCTCCTGGGCTGGCCCTCTTGCCTTGCCCTGACCAGGCTGCGGGGCTGGGCTGGGCTCACAGCTCTCTGTCTACCCATCGGCTAGCAGCTCTCCATCTAACCACTCTCCTTCCTCTCATAAGCCCCCTAGAGGCTTATGATGCAGGGCCCTAAGTTATGCTGTACTGTGAGGTGACTGATGAGACCCGGCTTTACTGTGCTGACCAGTTCCTTTATACAAAATAGGGGTTTGTTTTCACTGTAGGCTCTGTTGAGGACCACTGCTAAGAGCATTTGATTTTTAGTTAAGAGTCAGGCATCAAGGCTTATTCACTTCAAAACAGAACAGTACTTTATTTTCAGAACACATAACTGGGGGATGGAAGATATATACAGAGGATTGTTTCTTTTCAGGCTTGAACTTTTGGCTTGGCTTGCACTTAGGCAGTATGCTTGTTGTTTCCAGTATCCCATAGATGTTAAACAGTTCATTAAACACCTTCCTAATCACACTCTCCTGTACTGCTTTGTGGTTAACCTTTGGCTTTTGAGATCTGGCTCCTTTTGAGCCCAACTGGCCACCAACCAGCTGTCCGGAGTCTTCCAGACCGTTCCTCAGCCCTCTCTTAACCACCTCTCCCAGTTCCTTTAGGAACAATGTATTTGGGTGTTTGTAACAACTGATGTGTTTAACCTTTCACCAGTCAGATCACTGTCCTCTTTCCTTTAGAGGGACTCAGTAATCCAGACTATTCAGCCCCAATTATCTGTTCCAACTGTGATTAGGCTGTTCACACAGAGCTACAGAGGTCTGCTTCCTCCACAGAGCTCCTCAGTTCACTGACCGCTCTCTGCTAACTCCACTGATCAACTCCCTAACTGTTTCTCCCAACTTCCAGCCCTAAACTGTCAGTTTTGCCCATTATGTGTCAGTCACTGAGTGTTCTGAGCCAAATGGCCCCCTCCTCACTCAGTCATGTGACTCAGCAGTGTCCCTTGTTTACATTCTGCTGGTCCCAGATCTTTAATTCCATCACACTTGCTCTCGCTCTCTCTCCCACTCACCCACTCCCTCCCTCCCAGCCTCGCCTCCTCACCAGGGACATTGCAGATTCAAGAGGGGGCACTGCCCCCTCTGCCCCTGCCTAGCTCTGGCTGTGCTGGCTAAGTTGACACTCCTTTCCAGAGCCACGAAAATCCCTATCCAAAAGTTTTTAAAAAGGTTTCTTCACTCTTCCTAAGCTGAGGCTAGCTTACCCCCTTCCATCCAGTGGAGTTCCATGGGCTCTGATTGGTTGGCAATTACTTTGGTTTGCATGAGGCCTAAATCACAAGGATTGGTTCAGAGGCCTGGAGGAGAGGCAGGACTTTTAAGGATGATTGTCACAGAGGGGACTTAGATATGATACTTATGAAACTAAGTGTGCATACTTAAGATGGAGTTAGGGCTGCTTTACTATATTTTCATCTTTTGCACTTTTCATGCTTTATCTATTCCTGCAGTATTGTTTGCACCTGTGTTCATAAGCCACTTTGAGACACCATTTGATAACAGAAGAGGCATGTTTTAAGCATTTTCATGACTATAAATATGTTATAATTTAAGGCATCTCATAGATTCAAAGGTTAAAATATTTAAAATATGTATCATACTAATCAAACAATAAAAGAACAGAAATATACTAAAAATTTATTCAGAAAGATGGAAGTCAGAAAGACTTAAAACTATGCATTTAGGATGACTTTTCTAAATAACTTTGCCTTACAATGGTGCTAGAATGGAAACAATTTATGCACCTTCCTTACACATTCAGGAAAGCCATTATAGAACACAGCAGCTACTGTAGGAAATGCTCTTGCCTGGCCAATGAATCCATCTACACATTAGTGTTTTGAGCAAGGCTTGATCTGAGGAATGGAGCTGCCACTTAGGAATATTTTGGGAGAACCAATTGTGTAGGAATGAGGGTCTCCTGATTGATTTTACAAGTATCAACACCTTGAGACATTTCAGATTTTTGCCTGCTTCCTATGTAATAGAAAAACAGTGCTATTGTATCACAACTAACCCAGTGGATTTAGCTGAACACACAAGATGTGATGCTGCCTTATACTGATTCATAACTTTGATCTTCAAATGTTTTTATGTAAAATGATTGCGTGCCCTGGTTGTTGACTATGACAATAAATTTGATTTTATAACTTTGGTCGATCAAAGTCAATATTATTTGCTCTGGCTGGATGCAACTCCCTAGGGTCTCAGGCAAAGGTATTTCACATCACATGCCGCCATATCCTTTTACTGGAGATGCTGAGGATTAAACCAGGGACCTTCTGCGTGCCGAGCAGATGGTTTACCACTGAGCTAAGGCCCCATCCTGCCCCTTCCCTCTGACCCGGTGAGAACTCTATGTCCCACTGAATCTAGAGATCCTTCTAACATTTGGCTCATCCAAAGTTTTTCTGGGAGTCTAGAATTCTGAATCACTCGGTATCCTTTTTCAAAGGGGAACTGATACATGAAAAATCCTCCATTGTTCCAGGTTTAGCTTCCACTCCCCCCCCCATGCAGTTTGTCAAAACTTTCACTCTCTTCCTATCTCTTTCCTCCCTTTATATTTCACTGCTGGGCCAGTGTTCTGCAAAAAAAAAGCTGTCAGGCTCCAGCTTCTGAGGGAGGAAGCCCGGAGTTGTCAGAAAGTCCAGCACCCTTTCTCAGCTGGTTGTATACAAAGCCTCCGTCACTGGGAAGGAGGGAGATTCTATCTCACCCTGGTTCTTCCTTGGCTATCCTGGTTCCTGTCTTTTAAAGAATTTTTTGTTAGTGGGACAGCCCTGGGTTGTTGTTTTTAAATCCCATGAAAAAGTGCACGGTCCTACTGGGTGTGAGTTACAGAGATGTTTGGGTTCCCAGCCCAGCCCAGCCCAGGCCTTCCCTTCCTGCATCTCTCCTTCCTGTGCTACCCTAGATAGGCTTCCCAAGTCCCCACGGGGGGGGGAACCCCGCCCCAGAGGCCCATTCCCCACCGCCACCGGATCAGGCCCCCGGAGGAACTCCACTCTGATGTGTGCGTCACCCGGAAGTGATGCGACCACGCTGGGCAAGCTGGGGGCGGGGCCACAACAATCAAAGGGAAAATCCCAGCATGTGGCGCGCGCGCACACCAGACGCCGGCTGGGAGCCCCCCACTCAGGCAGAAGATCGACTTGGCAACCCTAACCCTAGAGGGCCTTTTCTCTGGCCTGTGCTGGCCCAAGAAGGATGTGGATGCTGCCAGCTTCATCTGTGGGGTCACCATTGGGTGTGGCTTGGTGGCAGAGCCCTACCTCTTCTCGGTGCTTTAACCGCCCCACCCTTCCTCACATGTTCTCAGGTTGGCTTCAACTGGGGGCTCTCTGTAGCTGTTCTAGCCACTGTGGACCTGTGTTGCACATCCGGGACCCTCCACTGGTTCAAGTAAGTTTGGGGCCAGGGGTCTTGCTCTCAGACAAATCGACATGTTTCCAATTCATGGGGATGTCTGTGAACAACAGTAAACCCCTGCATTAAACGAATCTTATTGTAGTTATACGTACAAACTGCTGGATATACAATTGCATAAATGTACATTTGTGCATGTGCATGAGTATGATATAGAGAAAGTGGACAAAATGTTATCCCTTTCCTATTATACTAAAATTCAGTGTCACTCTCTGGAACTGATCCATGTCCTGCATAACATCTAATTTGGCCAACAGTGCTGGTGGAAGATGGTCCGGAGTTTACTCAGCAGAGAATATGATCGTGTTAAGTGAATCATGGATGTACATCTCTCTCTTTTCTGTCTCCCTTGCCAAACAAACCAGAGAGATATATCATCTCACAAGACAAGAAAATAATACAGGGAAATTGGGCTGAGACAAATCTCCATCTTATGTTGTTCTGGTTGGATATGAACTTATCCATCCTAAGCAACATAAATATGAAAAACCCTTCCAGAGCTCTGTTAGGGTCAGAACAAAAGGGAGAGTATTACATAATGTGTCCATACTTTGTTCTCAGGTTAAAATGCTCTGTTTTAGTGTTCTCGGGTTGAAATGCTCCCTGTCCCTGTACAATAGCTCTACAAACAGCAACAGTCTGCTTTGAATTATTTCAGTAGTAGTACTTTTGCCCCAAGATATCAACAGGGTTCCCTTTTGCCTGCTGCACCACAGAGGCTAAAAGCTTCCAAGGCTTTGGCTGTCAGATTCAGGGACTGTTATTTGCAAAGCCAAATGCAGTGAAATCACTGAGTGCCAGTGGTATAGTTTTCAATAAGAGCCTGTGAGTGAGCTATAGATAAAAAAACCCAAAAACCAACCCACTCTGTACACCAAGTGGCTACAAATAGTATCCGCCACTGGAATGAAAAATTAAGCAGTGCCAGAGAGCACGTTTAGGAAGAGCGAGGCCTTTTACTGATGGAGATGGCATTGATCCTATAAAATTAATCTGCCGCATTTGAACAGAGAAAGCAGAATACCAAGGGAGACAGAGAGACTGCAAGAACTAGCAATAAAATTAAAGAGATGTGGCTGGGATGGGCACACCTGCCTGCCTGCCTGCCTGCCTGCCTGCCTTCCTGATAATGGCAGCAGAAATGAAAACAGACTTCAACAACAGTGACTAAATCAGCTAATTAACTATATAATTTGTATTGGGTGTTTTCTGCCCTTAATGACAGCTTATGAGGCTGCACTATCAGTGTGACAAAAATTATTGGGGGGGGAGGGAATTAAAGGGCATTCAGAAACCTTTTTAAAAATGTTTTTGTGCATTTGGAATTGATGGAAATCCCTGACAATAGACAAATCCTATTCTACAACTCAAGAGTGTGTGTGTGTGTGTGTGTGTGTGTGTGTGTGTGTGTGTGAGAGAGAGAGAGAGAGAGAGAGAGAGAGAGAGAGAGAGAGAAGAAAATCAGTAATACTAAAGCAAAACAGATTTTTAATAGCCCTGACTGGCTGGTGAGGGCATAATTCCGAGACAGACTTCCAGTTCTTTCTGTGTAAAAATAATGGTGCTACAGGAAATTGATTTGCTTCTAATAAATGGATCTCCTCTGGATGAAGTAGAGTGATGTTGAGGGCAAATATCTTGTAATGACAGTGTAATTCAGCAGTAATGATGCCAGAGGTGGACATGATTAGCTTTTGGGTTTCAGATGGCACATTATGGTGACAGGCTGTTTGCTCCAACCAAAGGTAACAAAAGGCAAACACAGCTTTATATTGCAGCCATTCCAATGAAGTTAATTAGAGAATCCCCATCTTTCAGTCAGAGTCAGTCAGACTATCACAAAAATGTGCCAAATGCTGGGCTAGAGAGAAGAAGCCAAATATTGGCCTTGGCCTTGGCCAAGGTAAAGCAGGAAAAGCAAAATGTACTTCTGTGCTGATTGAACCAGTCCTGAACATTCCGAACAGAACCTGTGCTAACTACCATAAGGGGGAATCCTGCAGTTTAGTCAATAAACACATCACACCTACATTCAGTGTACGATTAAAGTATAACATACCTGCATTTTCCCCCCTCTCCAACACATATAGTATCCCAGACTAGGGAAGCCTTACAGATGGTCAATTTTTTCACACAGAACTTTCTCTGAAAGACTGTGGGTTTATGAGTTCCCTGTCAGGTGCATTCCATTGCAAATGCTTACTGCTGTACTGGTCTGTGATTTGTAGGAATGTCAGGAGGTATGAGGATTTTAACAAGCAGTCATGAGATTGGAACCACTGCTGCACCATTGATAAACCACAGAGTCTGCAGAGTAAGCTAGTTCCTGTGGTCATAGAAAGGTATGAACCTTATCTAAGGCCCTACTTGAAGTAGGAACCAGATATGAAGCCATAGGATAAGACAGGAGTCCTTGTCTTGTCAACAGTCCTCACTTTCAACCTTGACATTCTCTGTGTCCTTCTTGCTCCCCTGTTTACTCAGCTTTGCTTCTCTTATCACCTTGGTTCATGTGGTTTGGTAAACTCTGACTTCTTGGTATCTGACCTCTGGCTTTCTCTAAAGCCTTGTCTCCTGGCGTATTAAATGGTGCAGCCTCACCTTCTGAGCTCTCAGTGTCCCACCTCTGACCTTCTCTGCAACCTTGACTCTCAGTGCATAATTTGGTACTAATTCGGATTCAGACCCACGGTATTTGAACTGCCTCTCCATCCCATTCCTTGCTCCTTGTTCCCTGTCCAAGGTTCTAGTTTTATTTTTATTTATTTTATTTCATTTATAACCTGCTGTCCCCAAAGCTGGCTCAGGGAGGGTAACATCAAACAAATTTTATGTGATTTGGGTGTGCAAGTGAATGTTGCTGTTTAGATTGAGGTTTGAGATTATTCCTGCATTCCCTTTTCTCATAGGGCCAATTTGAGTGTATCTGCATGTAATTTTTACTGTGTGTGTTTGTTACTGCAATTAAATAGTAATAGAAGGCAGTGTTCAGTTCAAGCTCCTGAATCTGCTGTGCCATCGTACAATTATCTGATTTCTGAGGTTGTCTATTCACTGTCTTCCGCGGAAGACAGGAGGGCCTGGAGTGATCTTGTCCATGGGGTCGCGAAGAGTCAGACTCGACTGTGCAACTGAACAACATTCACTTACTTACTTACTTATAGTCCACCTTTCTCACTTGGACTCAAGGCAGATTACACAGAGTGAGTCAATACTAGAGGTGGCCAAACCATGGCTCGCAAGCCGCATACGGCTCTTGGAGCCCTCTTCTGCAGCTCGTGAGGTTTCCCAGGTTCCCTTCAAGCAGTGCCGATTCCCCCACAGTGCACTGATTTTTCTTCAGTGCAGGGGCTGGGTCCTTCACAATGGTTTAATCTGGGTTTGCCCCACCTCCCCTCATGCAGAACCTGTATGCCCAATGAATCTTTCCTTAAAATCGTAGGTGATGTGAAAGGCCTCTGCCTGAAAGGCCTTTCACATCACCTAAAATCACCTTCCATTCCTGAGGACTGAGGCAGATTACACAGAGTGAGTCAATACTAGAGGTGGCCAAACCATGGCTCGCAAGCCGCATACGGCTCTTGGAGCCCTCTTCTGCAGCTCGTGAGGTTTCCCAGGTTCCCTTCAAGCAGTGCCGATTCCCCCACAGTGCACTGATTTTTCTTCAGTGCAGGGGCTGGGTCCTTCACAATGGTTTAATCTGGGTTTGCCCCACCTCCCCTCATGCAGAACCTGTATGCCCAATGAATCTTTCCTTAAAATCAGCCTCCATTCCTGAGGACTGGAAAGGTAGCAAATGTCACTCCCATCTTTAAAAAGGGTTCCAGAGGAGATCCGGGAAATTACAGGCCAGTCAGTCTGACGTCGATACCGGGTAAATTGGTGGAAACCATTATTAAGGAAAGAATTAGTAGGCACATAGATGAACAAAACCTATTGAGGCAGACTCAACATGGGTTCTGTAAGGGAAGATCTTGTCTCACTAACCTGTTAATGTTTTTTGAGGGGGTGAACAAACATGTGGACAAGGGGGATCCAATAGATATTGTTTACCTTGACTTCCAGAAAGCTTTTGATAAAGTTCCTCATCAAAGGCTCCTAAGTAAGCTCAAAAATCATGGGATAAAAGGACAAGTCCTTTTATGGATCAAAAACTGGCTAATTCATAGAAAACAGAGAGTGAGTATAAATGGGCAGTTCTCTCAGTGGAGGGGGGTAAGCAGTGGGGTACCGCAGGGATCAGTACTTGGTCCACTGCTTTTTAACTTGTTCATTAATGATTTGGAGTTGGGAGTAAGCAGTGAAGTGGCTAAATTTGCGGATGATACGAAGTTGTTCAGGGTGGTGAAAACCAGTGAGGATTGTGAGGCACTCCAAAGGGATCTGTCAAAGATGGGTGAGTGGGCGTCAACATGGCAAATGGGGTTCAGTGTGGCCAAGTGCAAGGTGATGCACATTTGAGCCAAAAATCCAGGAGAGTGGGAGCCTTCCTGACTTCCTCAGGCAGGCTGTTCCATAAGGTGAGAACCACAACAGAAAAGGCTCATGTACAGGCACTACTTTATCAAAGGCAGCAGATAAGTACAACAAGAACAACAAAGAGGCATGCCCTTTGTCCACACTCAGATAAAGGTCATCAACTAAAGCTAGCAGAGCAATCTGTGTCCCATAGCCCATCCTTAAGCCATACTGAAAATAATCTAGAGCAGATGTTATCCAAGAAGACCTAGAGTTGTCTGCTACTGCTCTCTTAATCACTATGCAGGCAATAATTAGCCACATTGTTTATAATTAGCAGATGGAAAACTGCCTATTTGAGTGTCCAAGAGAAGGTGCTCCAAGTTAGTGACTGATTTATAACATAAACGAAGGACTTGTTGATGTGTTCCTATGATTTTAGCCAGGGGTCATTTCCTGCAGGAGCGCACAGGAGTGGAGCTCCGGCAGTAAAGAGCCCAGGGGGTGGGCACATGCAACAAGCCCCACCCCCTGCTCCCAGCAGCCCTCAGTCGGGCTATGAGGAGCAAGAAGCAGCCAGGTAAGTTGCAGAGCTCCCACTGACCCCCCAGTCCAAAACAGTCCAGTGGCACCTTTAAGACCAAGTTTTATTCAGGTACAAGCTCTCCTCTGCGAGGACAGATTTACACTACCCCACCACCAATAGCTAGCAATCCAAAACAGTCCAGTGGAGCCTGAGCAGTGGGTGTTGCCTTATGACACACTTCCGGTGATGACAGGGGGTGTGGCATATGCAAATAAGTTATGCTAATGAGTTATGCTACTTAGCTCCTGCACCTCTTTTTCTATGAAATGACCTCTGATTTTACTAGTAAGAATGGGTAAGGATCCAAAGTGAAAGCAGTGGCCTTCACCAATCCCAGGATTTTGTTCAACATCCATCGTGGAAACTGGGACAAAATGATCCATGAATAGACAAGGTGTTGTATTAGTCCTGTCTTCTGCTTTGCCTGTGTTACAACTGACATCTGGGTCAGAGTGTATTTTCAATATTTTAATAGCAAAAAACTTGGCAAAAGCATCACAGCTAATTGTCTCTTCCTGAAACAATAAAGACTCAGATTTAGGCATCAGCAGTTGCTGAGGTACCTTGAACAATTGGGATGTTTGCGAGCATAGCTGATGCTATAGTAGCAGAGTAGTAAAATTTCTTTGCCACCATCACCACCACTTCATATGTCTTCCAATGGGTTCTATAGCATGATCTATCAGATTCAGTATGGGTTCACTTCTAGTATTGTTTTAGATGTCTCCCAGCCCTCTTCAGGTCACCCAGTTCCCTGGTAAACCAGGGGGATGGTTTACACCGCGGGGGTGGGAGTCATCATAGAGAGGAAACCTTGTCAATAGCTTTAAGGAGCTTCAGGTTCCACACTCTCACTGAAGCCTCTGCTGAACATGTGTTTGGGATCCTAAAATCCTGAAGGTTCTACTGGAATTCAGTAGGATCCATGAGCTTCTGTGGGCAGACCATTTTAACTGGGCCCCCTCTCATGCAGGGTGTCAGAGCCACATTCACCTTGGCTTTAAATAAGTAGAGGTCAGACCATGCTGCAAGTTGAATCTATAACCCTGGAACCAGGCCTTTTCTCAATTGCTCAGTGCAAAAAAAAAAATCCAGTCTGTTACCACTTTCATGTTGAAAAGTACGCAGATGGACGAGTGATTTCAGCGTACTTTTTTAGATCAAGAAAAAGACAACTCAAGCCGGCTTGCAGGCCGGCTTATATCCTCCATGAATCCACCACCCAAAACACCCCCCCACTTCCCAATAGGTCCAAAACTAGCAGCTGACAGTCCCACAGGCTCTCAGCCCGAAGCCTAGCCCTCTGATTGGTGCAGGCTAGGATCCGTATCGTCCATTGTCTGTCGGAGTGAAGCTCGATGCTTGTGCTTGACCGCGTGGTGCCCAAGCTGACCATGCAGTCTGGGCCTGATATACTACACCCCTCCCCCCTTGGTCTGCAATGCACCCACAGATAAAGTCCTTTAAATGAGCAGGTGCCTTTCGGGTGCGGGAGGAGCGGCGAAGCTCCGGAGCGGTGGTTGGTACTTCTCTTGCTGTCCATGACAGAGAGCTGTCTGGGGGTGGCGCCGTGGGTTCTTGTGCTGGTGTGACTGGGGTAGCTGGCTGCGGTTACTCAGACCATCTCTCTGGGAGAAGCACTGGTTCGGCAGGTTCCTGTTGGAGAAAGGCTGGGGCCTTTGGTGTTTCTGCCGGGTCCAAGTCACCGGTTCCAGAGGCAAGGTTCAGCGGCGCAACTGATCAATGTGCCTATGCAGTATCTGCCTGTCCTTGCAGGACACCTCATAAGATCTCGGGCCCTTGACTCTCACCACTCTAACCGGAATCCAGGCAGGACCCTGGGCGTAGCTCCTTGCATAGACAGGATCCTCTGGGAAGAATCCCCTGGCGGCCTCGTGGGTTTTGGTGGCTGGAGCTTCTACTGGTGCCCGGTCTGGGTGCAGGTGGTCCAGTCGAGTCACCAGGCGATGGCCGAGAAGTAGCTCCACCGGACTGCGCCCCGTAGTGGTATGGGGCATAGTTCACTGGATGAACAGAAAAGCTGCTAGTTTATAGTCCCAGTCTGAGGAGTCCAGGCGGCGGAGGGCATCCTTCATTGTCCAGACCATGCGTTCCACCTGGCCGTTGGTCGCGGGATGAAACGGGACTGACTGGACGTGGCGGATACCGTAATATCTCATGAAGTCCTGGAACTCACTTGAGGTAAATGCCGTCCCATTGTCCGTGACCAGCATGTTGGGGATTCCCTGGGCGCTGAATATCCGCCACATTGCCCAGATGGCTGCCTTCGATGACGTGGAGGGTACTGGAACTACATGTGTTGGGCCAATCACAATTTGATAGAGGCCCAAGGCAGTCAAAGAGGCTATACAATCCAGAGCCAGTCCTGCAAAGGTATCCTTGGCATGGATATTGAAGTCCTCCAGAATGATTGGTCTAGGAGTCTCCAATACCATATCCAACAATACTTCTGCTAACTCATAAAGGATGCCCACTGAGGAATTAGGCAGCCAGTAGAAAAGAAGAATGCCTAATCTGCTTTTAGTCCCTACTATAAGGAGCATACTGTCAACACCAGCAATAGTTTGCTGTGCAAGTTTGTGGAAGTTGAAACAACCCCTGACTCTGTGTTGTTGTTTTTTAAATAGAAATCACCATGGCATAAATTAAAAGCCCTTTTTTCCTCCAATGGTGAGACTACAATTACTCCTGGTGGGGAGGTGCTCCCACTGGTCCAGTCTTGCATTCAGTCATGATAGCTAAATGGAATTTGGGTGGGGGTAGGGACTGGTCTTCTCAATTGTCATCCCCCCCCAACTGTGAATAGTACTTATAAGAAGATCATCTAGAATCTGTGCTGTTTAGATGCTATTTATTTTCTCACATCTTCCCTGACTAATGCTTCTATTTCCTGCAATTATTTAATGGTTTTTATTTCTGTCTTTATTAGGATTCCTTTTGCTTGATTTTCCATGATTCTTTGTATATTGTAAGTTCAATGAAATTGTTATTATTTGAGCTGAGTGATTGTGATTCTTCCTTGAATAATGCATTTGAAAAGGTAGTGTATAAATATGTCAAACAAACTCACAAACTCACAAAAATCTTTATGTCTGTTGAGTATCACCAGGATAAATATGGTCATTTAAATGGTTTTGTAGAGCACTATCTTCAAAGTAAGCTGTTAGAAAAATAAACTACGGTTTTCAGCCTCTTCAGGTGTACCATAAGTGCTCTGACTCAAAGATGCTCCGTCTCTACTGCTGTTTTCAACTCACACTAATAGAAAACTATCAACAAATGACTGCCCCTAAGACACAATCATAGACTTCAAACTAACATTACAGATGAAGGATTTCCCTTTCTTATGTTTCTGTTCCACCTGGTTATATTTATAAAAACCAGTATGTTCATGCTAAACTGACTGACTGACACATTCAGGTGAGCAAAAACAGCTACTAGGAAGAGTCGAGTACTATTAAATGAATGGATGGTGAAGGAGGCTCAAATTATCAACACTCTATCTGCTCCCCAAATTGAAGCATATTTGTGAAAATGAAGTCTCATAGCAAAATACGGCACAATGTATCAATGGATAAGATCATAATGAGGTGCAGGAGATGTTTATGAAGACATGGTATTTGTTTATTGTGCAATGGAATAGAAAAAAATCTAATCAGCAGGTAGAAGAGGAAAATTTAAGATATATCTGAACAAAAGCTTTTAGGGGAAAAATGATTTATATCAGACAGCAGCAGATCCAAAATTATGAGTGTAAATGTTATAGATTCTAGGAATTTTTTTTAAACTGAATTGGATGTATGATGTATGTGATACTCTTGTTTACATTTTGTTCACTAGTGTATTGAAAATGAAAACAAATTAAAAAAACACACTAAATCTCATTGATTACAGTTACCTTAATCCAAATAAATGTGTTTATATTCTTGCTCTCCTCATCTTTGTTTCTCTCTCCCTACCTAGCAAGAAGAAAGTTAAGAGGGAATATGGAACATGACAGAGATGTATAAAAATGATGGTTGTTTTAGATAAAAGAAACCAGAACACCGCTATTTACCATTTCATAGAACAGAAGAGGGCACCTAATGCATCTAGCATGCAGATTTTTGTTATTATGTTTTGCATTATACACAGTCAGTTTGGGGGATAGGTTAATGCCAAAAATATAACTGAATTCATAAGAGGGTAAGATAGAGTTTTTAAAAGGGAAGATGGGCAAGGTAAGGATCCTCATTCTCATGGTGTTCCTAAGCCTTAACCTGCAAGAAACTGGAAACACATTGCTGGGGAATGGAGCATGCCATGATTTCCTTGTATTATTGCATACTACCTCTGAAGCATGTGGATTTGTGTTTTTCCAGATCAGCTTGGCTAATGGCCAGGGCATGGTTCCTTTCTATGAATTTTCCACTCTGGTTACAAACAGTCTACTTAAAAAAAAGAAAGGGGGAGGAAAAAAACCAAGGTGACTTTCCGAGGAAATTAACAGATAGAAGGACAGAAATTTCTTTGAAATCTTACTTCAAAGTGGTGTTCAAACATTAATGAACTCAGGTTGATAAGCATTATTATGAAAAACAGCTGTCTGTGTTATATTTCAGATTAGATTTACAAAGGTAGGGAAGTAAAGCTCAAGGCTACAAGGAAAAGATTCCATAGAACGCTGGCCATTCCTGTGCTAGGGAAGAAACATGAATTCAAATAATTAAAAACACTCATGACACACAAGGAAAATATTTTACCTGTGAATCCCCCTCCTGGTTGATTTTGTAGTGGTGTCAGATGTGGCTACAGATGAATGCATGCTCCATGTTACATTTATATCAGTATATCTGATTCTCAACGGGGCCCCATCTGTGGAAACTTTAATTTGTGGATTGAGACCATTCTCTACGAACTTGGAGGACCCATCCAGGTTTACAGAGAAATCTAGAAAATGGGAGCAGGGTTAAAAAAAACCCAAATGAACTAGGGAAGCGCTGTCTGCAGAGGCAAAAAGGGAAGAGCTCTTAGGAAGCAGTGGAAGGCAGAGGTAATAGTGGCTGACAAAAGAGGGGAAGAACCTAGGTGGGCAGAAAGATAGGACATGTGAACAATCAGAGCTGGTAGGCAGGAAGACAGGAGTTGGAGTGCTGGTGCTGCTGCCCAAAAGAAATGAAGCTGGTTAGGCCAAAAAGGCAGTGGCTGAAGATGGAGCCAGGAAGAGGCAGCACAGTGTGGGCACAGAATACCAAGGAGGAATTGTACATTGATTCATATAGGAAAGTATTCAGATATTTGGGATGGAAGGTGGCAGGGTATATCCCAATCTTGTTGGAGCTTGGAAGGGAGACCACCAAGGAAGACTCTGCAGAGGAAGGCAATGGCAAATCACCTCTGCTGAGGTCACCATAAGTTGGCTGAGAGCATTTTACACATGCATACACATTAAGATATTTGGGACCTTGAAAGCCTCCTGTGAAAGGCTTCAAGCGGAGGCAGTAACACCTTTAATGGACCCTGGACACAAATTTGCAACCAATATAGCTGTTTTAATATTGGTTTAATATGAGCAGCTCAGAATGTGTTACAATAACCTACTCCAGAAATGACACAAACATAAATCAAGAGTGCTGGATACAACACCTGACTGGCAATGTTCCCTCTAAGGTGTGCAGTCTCGTGAGCCGAAATTTTACCCTCTGAGCCAAAAATGGTGCTAGCGTTAAAATTATTTAAGTGTACAAGCATACAAACAACATCTATATACTAATAGCGAAAGGCGCCCCCTGCATGCGGATATCAAAATCCACACATCGGGGGCACCTGGGGTTCAGGGAGATTTTCCTGCGCACGTGGGGCAATGCCCAGATGTGCAAAAAATATGAAAAGTTGGAAAAACATTTAAATTACCTAAAAATTAAAAATTAAAAGATTGTTCCCTGCACATGCGCAAAGAACGCTCTGGGAACTGGCGGGCCGGCAGCTGGAAGGCGCTTAGGCCTCACCGCCGGAGCCAGGGTGGGGTGGCGGAAGGAGATTGGTGGGGCCCAAGCCGGGGGGGAGGAGGAGATTGGGAGGCCTGAGCGGCCGGAAGCCACTCGGACCTCCCCGCCAGAATGGGGGGGAGAAGGAGATCAGTGCGCCTGTTGAGCCGGGGGGGGGGGGAGAAGGAGATTGGCTGTATTCGCCGTATTATTCTTTCAAAGCATAAATTAATTTTTCTAATGATAATTGCAGTTCTTCCAGAATAAAAGTCATATCGTCCGCAAAGGCTTGTACTTTAAAACTTTCCCCTCTGATCTCTAAACCCTTAATTTCTGATACGTGTTAAGAGTATCTCTATAGCAAAGATGTACAGTAGTGGTGATAATGGGCAACCCTGTCGGGTACCCTTTTGAATTTCAATATTATTTGTTAGATCTTCATTTATTATTATTTTAGCTGGGCCTGGTGTTTTGTTATTTTTTTAATTTCTTATTGCCTCAGTAATTTCACACATAAAGACCTGATCATTTAAAATTTTCCTCTGGTCTTCAGTAAAATTTCCTTCCAAATATTTATCAAAATAATTTTTTATATAATCTAGATCAATGTCTTCTCTTTTATATAGTTTCTTATAAAAATTTTCCACCAGGTCTTTTAAGGTGAATTTTTCTTGTCCCTCTTCATCTTTCAGGCTTTTTATTATCTTCTTTTCTCTTTCCGCTCTTAGTTTATAAGCCAGCCATCTCATTGGCTTGTTGGCTTGTTCGAAATAACTTTGTTTTGTAAAATTTATATTTGTAGCAATTTCTTGAGTTAAAATACAATTTAGTTGGTGTTGTAACTGTTTAATTTTATTTTTAATTGTTTGGGAATTTTCCTTTGAAAGTTTCATTCCCTTTTCTTCCTTCTTTATATTTTCTTTAATCAAATTCAATTTTCTATTTTCTGTGTTTTTTTCCCAGGCATTTTGCCTTATAAACATGCCTCTCACATAAGCCTTGAAAGTATCCCACACGGTTTCTATTGATACCTCTGGAGTAGTATTTTCTTTAAAAAAAATCTTAAATTCCTCCTTAGATTCTGATAATTTTTTTTTATCTTTTAGCAGCCACATGTTCAAGGCCCATCTTTTTCTTTTTGGTACGTCTGTTAGTATGCACATGATTGGATTGGGGTCGGCGTATGTTGCTGGTAAAATTTCAATCTCCTTAATATCATTAACTATTTCTGCGGAGACCCACAACATGTCTAACCTTGACCATGATTTGTGTCTACTGGAATAAAAGGTAAAGTCCTTCGTATCCATATTCTTAGTTCTCCACGCGTCTATGAGTTTAAATTCTTCCACGGTTTTAAGAAATGCTTTTGGTAGTTCATTTCCTTGTTTCTGTTTTGTACTGGAACTTTTCCTATCCATTAAACTATCAAAGACCGCATTGAAGTCTCCCGCAATGCAAATCTCGTCACACGATTGTTTTGCCAGTATTTCTCTCAGTTGTTTATAAAACTTTTCTAAATTCTGATTTGGCGCATATATATTCGCAATTAGTGTCAATTTATTTTGTCTATAAATTTGAATCAAAACCATTCTTCCATCCTCCGATTTGAATATAAGCTCAGGTTGTAATTTTTCCTTAACATATATAGCTACCCCCTTTCTTTTCCTTTTTTTCATCAACTGCCATGAATAATTTACGTAATTTTTTTTATTTTCAAGAAGACGAGCGTATTTTTTTATATGTGGCTCCTGAAGGCAAATTATGTCTGCATTTTGTTTTTTAAGTTGTAGATAAATTCTTGATCTTTTTTGTGGAGAGTTTAATCCATTTACGTTGATAGAGATTATTTTTAAACCTTGATTATTCATCTTTTTCTTTGTGCTCTTTGTTGTTTCTTTGTTGTTGTCTTGTAATCATTTGGAAAGAATAAGTAGATTTGCCTTTTCTACTTCTTCTCTTCCCCCCCCCTTTGTCTTCGCTACTTCGTGCCTCCTCTTGTTTCTGAAACTCGTCTTCTGACGAGTTTTTCACCATCCAATTTAAATCAATAATCAATAATCATTTGTTATTTCCACCATCAAATTCATTACAACATTTTCTTCCCTGATGTTTTTCTCTGCATTCCTCTTGCGCCTCTTCAGCTCAGATTCCTGGTGCACCTTCCAATGTTAGATTGTCTCAGTCCTTCCCCTCTTCAACTGCTCTGTTGCCATCTTTCTTTGATGCCTTGATGCTTTACTTCCTGTAGTCTCCTCCGTCCATATGCTGTCCATATGCCCATCTAATTTGAACGGCCCCTTTAAGTGCAGCCTCGTAAACTTAGCCAGTGAGTTGTAATCCCAGATTCACTGCTTAATTGCTCTTTAAAGTTGCATGACCCACTAAATTACAGTTTAAGTTCCTATTTTTCCAAACCTTATTCTATGTAGAGTTCTTTGCAGAGTTCTTATGCATGAGGCAGTTTAAAGCATCTCAACGCAGCATGTCAATCCTCTCTGAAGAATCTCTGCTTAGGTTTCAGTCGATACCTTTACCCAGTTGGAGAAGCCACGCTGGGTGAAGCCCCGCCTTCTGCACCGGAGCAAGTTTTGGTCTAGTAGAGCAAGCCGCCGAAAAAAAAAGCTCCTTGCTGGAGAGACTTCCTCGTCTCTTGTTGGGAGTTCGGAGCACCCCTGGGGGTGACCTCTTCCCCGGAGGTAGGGCGAAAGGGTGCCGTTCGATCAGGAGCTCACTCCGACCGCATCGGTCCTCAATACGACCAGAACCGGACAACCTAGAGCATTTTTTCAAGTTTGCAGAAAGATCTGTCTTGCCTCTTCATAGCTCCAGTCACTGGATTTAAGTATCCTCGGATTTTGGTGGAATCTGCATTTGTCTTTCCCACCAGTGTCTCAGCCTTTTGACTCAGTCTTCAAAAAAGCTGTCTACATTTGGTGTCATTTTCACACCTCAACTATGCTAGTAAACTTTTGCACGTCCACATATGTTTATCCTCCTTTCGGGGCAGCTCCACTGTCATTGTACCTCCACACTGCTTTAAAAAAATCTTCTCCAAACAATATTCAAACAAGCATAGAGAAAGACGGCGTCACAGCAGCACGAAAATGATTTAAAAATGCAAATGCAGATTTGGCCTTTCTGTATTTATCTACATTGTAAACCACCTTGTGCTCCATGGAGAAGAGAAGTAGCTAATAAGTGTTTTGAAGGGAATAGAATATGCTCCTTAATTAATTAACAGTAATGAACATGGGGTCCCTTTCTTTACTTAAACACAGCTACAGATGTATATCAGTTGTCTAAGTGAAAAAGAAGCACTTCCATTTGCATCAAGTTTATGGAAGACAAACGACGTCATTTTACCAGTGAAATAATCAAAACTGAAGCGAAAGGAACACATTATTTTAGTGTACTTCTCCACTGGATTGAATCAATATTTCAGCAATTGATGAAGCTTTGCTGCAAAAAATGGTGAAGGATAATAGGCAGCTGGTTTTCAGGACTAGGGTAAACAATGCAATTAACTAGATATAAAGCAAAACCTGCCTAATGAGGATATATTTCCTCTACAACTTTGTTTTTAAATGGGGTTGTCTGTCATAGTTTCCTCCAACAGAATCCTGAAGACTGCATTTTTAAGAGGACTACAGTGCCATCCTAAGCAGAGTTATACCTTTCTAAGTCTATTACATTCAGTGGGGCTAGAAAGGTGTACCTCTGCTTAGAATAATGTTGGCAGAATACTTCCATCTAATGATAATACTTGTGCTCCTTTGAGGAACTCTGACGATATATATATATATATATATATATATATATATATATATATATATACATACATACACACACACACACACACACACACACATATATATATATATATATATATATATATATATGTATGTATGTATGTATGTAATCATGACTGCCAGTTAAATTTCTTACCCGCAATTGTACAAAAGAAATGCAGAGGAAATTGCAGTGCCACTAAAGCAAATGGGAATTATGCCAATAATTGACAGCAACTGGGTTTCAGACACACAACAAAGAATATGCTGCAGTGTGGAGTGTCACTGAATTCTTTGGCTGTCACTTTAAAAGCTGCATTTTGAAAGTTTCACATCCTTAAATCTGAGTCCTTGTCAAATGGCAGCTCCCCCTCCCGGTGTAATCATTAGACCACCCTCCTCATCAGGCGAGAAAGGAGACCTCTCAAGTCAATACTGTGAACACTAAATCCCCACAGGTTACCAGCAAAAAGTGATTTAGCACAGCTATTGCTGTAATTGTGAGATACTGGGAAAATCGATGTTTAATGGCAAAGTCCCATATCTAGACTGTCAATGCTCTATTGTTATTGCCACTGGGCTTGAATTTAAAACATGTAAGAACAATATTGGCTAAAATAAATCTTAAGGATTTACCCCTTAGTCAGACTGTTTCCTGATCCTTTACATATCCTCAATCCTTTAATGTCTACTCATATATTCATAAATTAGATAATTCAGTGCCTTTGGTATGAAAAGGCACTGCTAACACATCTGAGAACCATACACAAGTATCAAAGTATTTCTTTCTACAGACACATACATGCAAATTATTGCAACAAAATTATTTACAAAGCTATGCAGGAACTTCATGGAATGCTCAAAGTTAGCTGTCCTTGCTATTAATAGTAGTAAAAGACGACTAGGAATATTCTATCTATATTATTGTTATCACAGCCTTCTTCCAGTGAGCTCAGGCCAGAATATATGGTTCTCCGTTTGATCTTCATAATAATCCTATGAGATATATTAGCATGAAAGAAGATGACTCATGGTCAGCCAGTGAACTTTATGGCTAAATGGATATATGAACACATAAAACTCCTTTATAGAGAGTCAGACCATTTTTCTATCAAATTCAGTATCATCTACTCTATTTTATTTTACCCCCTATCTGATTCTTTTAAGTGGAGATCCTGGGACTTGAAGTACAGACCTTCTGCAGATGCTCTACCTTTGTTACCCCCCCCCATACACATAGATATCTAGATAGACCACACATCACTCCAAGTCCATACTGAAGTGTATGCAGCTCAGTCCTATACAGTTTCACTTTCTTTCTACAGTGCTGCTGTAATTAGCCTGCAATGCTACTATAATATTTAATTACAGACCTGTCACTGACATTTCTCCTAAAGTGGAAGTTCAAAAGAATTTTGAAATCTTCTTTAAATGAAAGTTCTAAGGAATTTGGGGGGAAAGCTGAAAAGGTTTTGATGGGATTACCAAAAGCTTTGAGTGGGTAGAAGAGGAGTCCTAAAGTCCAAATATAGTTCGTCAGTGGATTTTGTCCTCAGTGAAATTCAATGTGGATGCTCTTCCTCACACAAACCATCTTAGCAATTTCAGAGTAAGACTAGGGATGTCATGACTGTCTCAGCAAAACCTTTTCAGCAGATGAACTTTCCTGGTTTGACATTCACAATCAGACTGTGAGCAGATCAGGGACATGTTTGCATTAACAACGCAAACAACTGCTGAATAAATTTGCATTGGTTTGTTGGTCAGAAGTTCACTGAAAGCTGGTCATGGATCTTATCCAACTCTTATCTACCCCACCTCTTCAGCCAAATAACTCCACTGGGAAGTTGCAAAGGGAAGGGACATAAATAAATGTTTTTGTTGCCTGCATTGCAAAAGTGAGATATAAAGCTTATCTATCTTTCCTACTTTCCAAGCTGGGCAGGGGCAGAAACAATGCTTTTAATGTCTGCATTTCAAAGGGGAGCTGGTTTCTCTTCTGTCCAAGTTGGGTGCAGAGAGATGCAGTTCTTTTAACCTCTGTGAGTTCCAGGCATAGCATGGTGAAATCAGCTCACGTTTATTGATTACATTGGAAAATGAAAGATAAACTAGCCGGTCTGCAGCTGGCTTATATTCTAGTCTACACAACACACACACCCCAATTCCCGTGATGGGTTCTATGTAGATGTCATCATTCCTCATAGGTTCCTATCCAGATCTGTGCAAACCTATTAGTCCTAATATTAGGAATGGAGCTCAGTTTAGGTCCTAACTAGATGTTAATGAGAATGCAGGATTACCACCCCCTCAAATCTTCATGTCTTCTTTATGTCTAATAAAGAATCATGTGAAGTAACGCCATCATGTTCAGCATTTTCCCATCCTGACTCCAGTTCACTGACTGATACATAGGGCAGTGGGGTGATGTGAAACACAGTGATGCCACACTGGATATTACTTGTGCTGGAAACATCTGGATTACTGCAGCCATATGCTCTACTAGGCCCTTAATGGAGGAAACAAAGACATGAACAGAAGATTGTGGAATGGTTGTTTCACAAAAATCTGGATGATATGATAACTGAGGGCACAACTAGACATGGTAGCATCCCCAGGTTGGACCAGTGATGTTGCTGCCATTTTAGTGCCTAATAGGAGAGATGTTAAAAGGTGGCAGGAGCATTCCTGATTGAGTCTGCAGTGGGGTGAGACCAGGCACTCCCACCCACTCCTTTTTATTTGCCAAAACAGCTGCCAGAGGATCATAGAATAATAGAATCATAGAGTTGGAAGGGACCTCCAGGGTAATCTAGTCCAACTCCCTGCACAATTCAGGAATTCACAAATACCCCCCCACACACACCCCCAGGGTCAGCAACTGAAAAGGCATGGGGGAAGAATGCCTGAACTCCCTGCACTATGGGCCCAGTCAAGATTGGATCCTTTCAGGGTTTTTTTAAAGTCTTCCCTGTTAGGAACTAAAATGGTGATAGTGGCCAGGAATAGTGG
>NW_015173706.1:479631-482832 GCF_001447785.1 Gekko japonicus | reverse complement strand
TGTCAAGTTGTGCCCCAAGACAATTCTCTTGTAGATTCAGCTAATTATATGAGTAGTCTACTAAAAAGAGCAATGTATAAACTTTAACCTCAATGTCAGAATCTTATGCTGCTTTCACAGGGGAACAAAGACACCCCCCACACACACACACACAGCAACAGCAGCAGCAAGCAGTATAGGAGTAGACAGGTACAGCATCCACACAACCTTTTCCCATGCTGATAATTGATATGACAATCATAATGTCAGTTCCCCCAGAACACCACTTTATCTTTCCCTTTTGACCTGTTCTGTACTATGGCAGGGCTCAGCAAGGACTGCAGAAAAGTCCTTTAATGGGCTAAAAAGGGATGTGCCACGATTGTTCCCTACTATTTTGAAACAGAGCTTTGTCCTGCCCCTAATGGTGAGAAAGTGAGCATCTACAAGGACACTCCCCTGCTGTCATTCCCCTTTGATCTAGAGCTAATTAGCTAACAAGAACTAGTGAGTTTCGTGGTTATACCAAAAATACATATACCACCATGTCTGGTAAAAAGCACACCAGACAGGGAGGACCCAGGGAACAAAAGCCTGAAGCCATGCTGAGGTTACACGGAAGCACTTGTTACATTTCTGCCACCTTTGAGCCTATTCTTAGAAGGAAATCTACCAAGATAACAGAATTTTTAGTATATATTAGCTAGTGATATCTTTTTGGAGTTTATTTCTAAGGCTCCACAACATCTCTAGCTGTGCTCTGATTAATTCCCATTTTTCTTTGTTGGCCATTCTGTAGGATTGATGTTAGTTACTAAAATTCTTTTCTAAAATGGTCTGACTGCACTGAGTATTCTTACCTATGACCCTGGCTGTTCACACACAAGTGTGTGCACACATATCCCACTTTATGGTGACTCAAGGCACCAAAAAGGTTATTGGGGGGCAGAGAATTTTGGGGTTCCTTGAGTGATGGCAGAAAAGGACCCCCAAACCTTGGGGGTGGGGTGGGGAGGAAGGGATTTCTCAAAAGAACTTGAGATTCCTCACATATACACAACACACCAGGGAACTAAACCCCGTTGGACATGTACTGACTTAACAAAGAGATGGGGAGGGGGGAAGCACCATGACACACTGTGCTATTTCCAACATGACTTTGCCTTGCCCCCAGATTTCATTTTTTAAATGTAGGTGCCATATTTAAAAAGAAAGTAATAAATAGTTATCAGATTTTACTGCAAGAACTCATAAAGAAAGGTTTTCCTTTTAAAAAACACAAAGACTAAATCCTGTTAGATACTCCTCAGTTAAAACTTGTATATACTTGTTCTTCACTACAGAATTGCCTTTAGGACATCCATGTTCAAAGGTATGAACTCTCTGAATTAGAAAACAGTAATAATTTGTTTGAATCTCTATGCATAATGCATTCTGCCAAAGATGAGCTTTCCAGCAGCTACTCATCTTCCTACAGTGGCTCTGCAAAAATGTTATTAAATAAGCAATATTGAAAGTCTTATGAAGGAAGAGTAAGCAAAGGAAAGTAAAGCCATGGCAAATGTGCGAAGGAAAGAACTCCCTTGTACTGAAGGCAGATGCCAGAGCAGAAGATTAGTCTGGATCTTTGTGAAATTAACACTTTGTGTCATATAAACACTACACATCGCTCATAGACATGTATGGCTTTATGCAGCAGTATGAGTGTTCAAAGATACTCAGTATGATAATGTCTTGAGTTAAAGGTTTTACAAACAATTCATGGCATGGGAGAAGAAAAAGGTAAGACTTGCTTATTTCCTGCGAACGTGCTGATTTCCATTATACGAATGAATAGGTACATGGGCAATTAAATTTGAATGCTTCTGAATCTACCATGGGCAAAATTTCTATGTTCACAGTTATTTCTATGTTTTTTTCAATCTCATTCAAGCTCTGAGATTTGCTTGCCTGCCTGCCAGCCTGGGTTTAATTATATTGAAACTCCATGTGTCTTCCCACTGCACACATATGCCACATTAATGAAAATAGGAATCACATTGGTTTTCCAGGTTCTCATCTGTTGACTAAAGAGCTGTTTGGGAAGAGCAATTTACTTCAGAACAACCAAGGGCCATCTGTCATTGGCATGCATACATGGAATGGCTGTCATTCCAAGAAAAATACAGGGGGGGGGAAGAGAAGCTGAAGCAGCAGCCAGTTTCTTGAGAGTCACATCATACATACATAATTTATAAAGAGATAAATGTTTGGTTGAATTAGTAAAGGTGCTATCCTAAAGGCTTAGAATGAGTCACAAAACCAAATTTGGTTCCACTATGATTGCTTTAAATGAAATACAAAACCCCAAGAGATCTCAGATATTTTCTCATTATGGATCTCTAAGATCTTCTTTAGTGAGGAGAAGCATTCTTTCAGAAAATAAAAGCTGTCACACTGCTTATCTGAATGAAAATCTAGCCTGTCCTGTACCTCTGTCTCCCTTCCCCAGAACCCGCATTCTAGAGGATACATGCATTTTTTTGTCTATTTCCCCTGCCAGAACACTGCCTGTTGTGGGGACAGAATTAACATAGCTTAGTATCTCATGCCATCCAACATAGTACCTACTGTCAGAGTGCACAAAGAAACTTTTTATCCATAGCATGAAGACAGGAAAGGCACAGCAACAGAGCAGAGATTGGGGGGGGGGGTGAGCAGTGCCAATTTTTATTTTTATATTATACCCAAGATACCATCAGTGCAGTTGCTGGTGAACGTGGAGCTGCTCTTCACAGAAATGGCTATTGAATGGTCCTCTTCGGAGAAGCACCTGCTCATTCTTTTGGTTGAATAATTCATCTGTCAGCTAAATTATTGTCTGTGGCTCTGGTTCCCTTTTCTGTTCCTCCTGCCCTCTGGCCACACAATCAGGCCCATAGCCAGATTTGCTTTTTAATTCAGGGGGCCTTTAAATAAATCGGGGGGCACCCCCCCAACCAAGGAGCACCACAAATAAAATAACAAATTGGAAGTCGGGGGGCCAAGGCTGGATGGGAAGTCAGGGGGGCTTAGCAGTAAGCAGGGCAGGCCCTGAGATGCCCCACTGTCGCTACGGGCCTGCCCCATCCATACCAGACAAGCAAGGGAAGCATGCCCACAACTCTCAGAGTCCTCCCAAGGGCTGACACACTCAGGTCTAGAGTACACCCAGCAATCATGGTATATTCTACTCTGCCGGGG
>NW_015173706.1:440540-477120 GCF_001447785.1 Gekko japonicus | reverse complement strand
GGGAAAGAGAGGAAACTCATGGCCACACAAGAGAAGTTGGGCCAGATGTCAGCCTCGCATGACCAGTACTCCAGGGGATTGGTGGAGGAGGGGACTCAGTGAGGTACTCTCTCACCATTACCTCTGTCAAATCCTCCACCATTGCATGCCTGGGATCCCCACAGATGCTGACCTCCCAGTTTATCACTGACAACCAGTAGTAAGACTTCTCCCTGCTTGGGTTCTTTGAGGCAGTGATGTCCTCCTCCACTCCAGCCTCTTCCAGCTGCTGTTCCCTCTGGTCAAATCTGTTGACCTGCAACCTCCTTGTCTCTTTTCAGATCTCACACTTACATCTCATGAGCTCCACATTCCAGAGAGCAAGTCTGCCTTTTATCCAGTGTCACAGATACAGGCCAGCTTGTACCCCCCCTTCCTTGTAAAGAGGATGCAACCTGGTGGAGATGGCCACGCATAACCTCTCTCCAAAGACCCTGACCTGTGGGAGAACTGCTGTTCACTTTGGGCCTGGCTCCAGTGCACAGGCCAGCACCACAGGCTGGCTGTATGGGCACAGAGCACACCAGTGGTGGTGGAAGGGATTGAGGATATACACCATTTGGGAGAGGGCCGGCCTGATGTTGGAGCTGATGCTCTTCACTATGCAGAATGATCATGGAGGGTATACATTTGATTTTCAGCCAAGGCACCCAGTAGCTAAGTCTCTCTGCTTGGTGTGAGCAGAGAGATGAGGTGGCTCAGAGCCCTAAGTCCACCTAACACCCAAACCCACCAGGGGAGAGGAGTTCACATTTAGGAGGTATAAATGTGGGTCCTCAGCTGAGGCATCCAAAAGCTAAGCCCCTCTGCTCAGTGTGAGCAGAGAGATAGGGTGTCTCAGAGCCCTGAATCTACCTAACACCCAAATCCCAGCATGGGAGAGGAGTTCAAAATCAGGAATGCATAAATATGCTCTGCTTTCAACAAGTTCCCTGCCTAACTGCCAACAGCCAACAGAGGAGAGGGTGTGAGCTGAGCAGAGGGAACTGTGTTATTGGCAGTCAACAGTACCTGTTAAGCTTTGGAGGGGCCCTATTAGTGTTTCCAAGGCTGGAGAAGTCTGCCCACTGTTGCTTTACAGTTTTGTAAACAGTTTTATTGAGCAGAAACAGTCTGTCTGGAAATATATGCATTCTCAAACCTCCATAGAATAGAATCATAGAACTGGAAGGGGCCATACAGACCATCTAGTCCAACCCCCTGCCCAATGCAGGACCAGCCTAAAGGATCTCTGACAAATATTCATCCAGCCTCTTCTTGAAAGCTGTCAGTGAAGGGAAGCTTGGAAGTTTGTGGAATGTTTATGCCAGTTGTCCTTCCACAAACATCATTTTGCAAACCACAAACCATCCAAAATTCATGATGAACTTTAGTCCGTAAACTGGTTTGTGCCCATCCTTGTTTCTTTTTTTAAAACATATTTATTTCAGTTTTAAATGCATTACATCATAGTTTTACATATAAATATAACAACTTACAGAGTCCCACAACATCTTAGATGATATTTTACCTCTTCTTTAACCATTTGTAAAACGTTTCCCACCTATTAAAAAATATCCTTGTTTCTAATGGCACAAATCTTGCTACAGCAGTCTAAGGTTTAATTGCTCATCCCTCACTCTGGATCTTCCTTCCTTCCTTCCTTCCTTCCTTCCTTCCTTCCTTCCTTCCTTCCTTCCTTCCTTCCTCTTCCTTCCTTCCTTCTTTCCTTCCTTCCTTCCTTCCTTCCTTCCTTCCTTCCTTCCTTCCTTCCTTCCTTCCTTCCACAGAAAATCTGTTCAGTGGATTGGAAAGGGATGAGGAAAAGTCTGCCTGGGATTAAAATTGGTACCATCTTATAAAATAGACAGATGTGAGAGAAAAATACAGGAAATGCTTTAAACTCCAGCACTATATAAATAATGAAGGTACTTGCCTCACCCCACTATAAACAAAAATAATTTTCAATAAGATAGGAAAATATGAAACTTCTCTGAGGAATTTCTCTAGTTAACATTTAACTGGCCTCAAAACATTCTCAGACATTGTGCCTAAGGAAGGGCCAACAGTTTTACGAAGTCTATGCAATACACTCACTGTGGGAGTTTTGTATTTCCTTATTCATTTAAAAATGAGCATTTAGTATGTTGAGTGGTTAGCTTGCTAACAGGAATCTACCACAAACAATTCTGTGACTATTTCATATGATCTTTTTTTTTTTAGCATCTGGCAATTAGAACGTTTGCATTTTTATCCCAGGAAAAAGGCTTTTTAGAATCTGTCTTGGTTCTGACTCTGAACCATTCAAATGCTTATGGTTAGAACACAAGAACGTAAGAGGAGTTCTGCTGTATCATATCAGTGGTCCATCTAGTTAGACATCCTGTCTCACACAGTGGCCAACTAGTTACTCTGGAGGACCAATAACAGGAGGACTAGTTACTGCGGAGGACCAATAACTTCTCCTGATCTCCTGGCCCTGATATTCAGAGGTTTACTGCCTCTGAATGTGTAAGATCCCTTTAGTCACCATGGTTAGTAGCCACTGATGGACCTATCCTCCATGAATCTGTCTAACCTCCTTTGAAGCTGATTATGCCTATGGCCAATCACTACATTCTCAGGCAGCAAATTCCACATTTAGTCATGGATTTAGTAAAGTAGTATTTTGTTTTGTCCATTCTGAATTTACTGCCCATCAGCTTAATTGAATTTCACTGAGTTGGGAAAAGGAGAAAAAATTCTGTCTGCTCTGTCTACCTGTGCATAATTTTATAAACCTCAGTTATGTTTCCCATTAGTCATTTTTTCCTTAAACTACGAAGCCGCAGACTTTTCAGCCTTTCTTCACAGGAAAGGTGCTCCAAGCCCTTAACCATCTCAGTTGCTGTCTTCCCAGCTCTGCAATGTCCTTATTGAAATATCATCACCAAAACCTCATACAGTCCAAATGAGATTTTTCAGGAACATTATAATACTGACTTTTATTTTCAATCCCTTTCCTAATAAGCCCCAGCAAACAGTTTGCCATTTTCACTGCTTCAGCACACTTGGTTGACATTTTCATTGAGCTGTCCACTACAACCCCAAAGTCTCATTCTCTCTCAGTCTCAGCAAGTTCAGACCACAATAAACCATCTTTAAAATTGGGATTATTTTTGTTCCAGTGTGCATCACCTACATCAAATTTCTTTTGCCACATTATTGCACATTCTCCACTTTGTGGAGATCTTCCTGGAGCTTGTCACAGTTAATGAAGCCAGTCTGGTATAGTGGTTAAGTGCATGGACTCTAAACTGGGAGTACCAGGTTTGATTCCCCATTCCTCCACTCACAGCTGCTGGATGACCTTGAGCAAGCCATAGTTCTGTCAGAGGTGTTCTTGAAAAGAGCCATTTCTGTCAGAGCTCTCTCAGCCCCACCTACCTCAAAGGGTGTCTGCTGTGGGGAGGGGGAAAGGAGTTTGTAAGCCGCTCTGAGACTCCGAGTGAAGGGTGGGGTATAAATCCAATCTCTTCTCTTCTTCTTCTCCTTAGTCTTGGTTTCTACCATCCTGAGTAATTTGGTGTTATCTGCAGATTTGGCTGCTACACTGCTCACCTGCAATTACAAAACATTTATGAACAAAATAAATAGCACTGGCCCCAGTACCAATTCTTGGGGGTGTCCAACTACTTGCTTCCCTCGATAGAGAGAAATGTCCATTTACTCCTACTTTCTGCTTCCTCTCATTTTGCCAATTTTTAATCCATAAAAGGATCCATTCTCTTATCATATGACTGCTAAGCTTATTCAGGATTCTTTGGTAAGGAACCTTGTCAAAAGCCTTTTGAAAGTCCAAGCATTTAATGTCTATTGAGTCACTGTTATCTACACGTGTGTTCAATTTTCTCAAACAACTCCAAAAGGTTGGTTAGGCAGGACTTCTCTTTGCAAAAGCCATGTTGATTTTCCCTCAGCAGGCTTTTTCCATCTATGTGCCTAATAATTATACTATTGATTATACTTTCTGCTATTTTACCTGGGGCTAAATTTACATTAGGCTAAATGGCCTGTAATTTCCTGATTCCCCTCTGGACCCCCCTTTTTAAAAAAACAACACAGTGCAATATTTCCTATTTTAGAGACATTCCATATAATTATTAATTTACGCTTCTTTTGCCAGGCCCTGTGCTTCCTTTTAATCCCTTCATTAGGGCAGAGTATCCACTTTATATAATAAGCCTTTTTGCCTTTCATGGCTTCCTTGACATAGGTTGTTAATCACAAAATCTCCCTTTCTAGATTTGCCAGTACCTTTTCTAGACTGGGGAATGCATTCTATCTGGGCTTCAATTAGTATGGTTTTAAATAGCATCCAAGCATTGTTTAGAGACTTGATTCTCTTGAGTCTCCCTTTAAACTCCTTTCTAACTAACCCCCTCATTTTCACAAAGGTCATTCTTTTGGACTTTAGGGAAAACCTTCTGCTGACAAGAATGCTGAATTTAATAGCACTTTGGTCACCGTTCCCAACTGGTGCAACCACATTTACATCACACTCCACATCTTGAGCACCACTCAGAAACATGTCCAAGATCATTACCCCTCTGGTTGGATCTGGGACCAGCTGTTCCAGTACACAGCTATTTATAATGATTAGGAATCTCATTTCTACACTAAGTTTCAAGCACATATTTACCCAGTCAATGTGAGGGTAGTTGAAGTCACCCCAAATCATAATGGTATCTGCTTTTGTCACCTCCCTTATATCCTTGTCCATCATAAAATCAGCCACAAGGTGGTTCTTCTTCAAAATAATATGTTCTACAATTTTGTTTAGATGATTAGTAATCACTCATGGGATATGGAGCCTCTAGTGTTCCAAGGAAGTGGATGAGGGAAAACACATTGAGGTAGAAACATTTTTTTTAAAAAAAAATCCATAACCCACACATTGCAGTGTATTGTTTGCAGTAATCAATGCTTGTGGCAAGTATTCTTGCCAGATGTCATATCACCAGCAGGGGTAAGCTGTTAATGTATAGACCAGACCTTAAAGTCAAATGAAATTCTGTGGCCATGCCTTTCTTCAGAAGCTTATAATTCTGATTGTAAGTGGGGGGAAAGCTCAGTACTGAACTAAACAGCATATCTACTGCTTCTTCTACTGAACTAATCCTTGCTGAGACACAATATATTTGGCACAGAGACATGGAAGTATATTACAGCTTGTTTACAGATAATTTATATTATTTGTTTTCTACACAGTTGCTGATGAATCAACATATTTATGGATGTCAGCAATGTTCTCTCTTCTGCCATCTTGCTAATGTTCAGTGTCGAGTTTATGCAATATGTTCCATATAACATGCTGTGCAGAATGTAAAATAATGTAGCAGTTCAAATTACTAGGAATGTCACTCAGTTATGCAGCATTCTAGGTTACTCAGATTTCTGCTTTATTTGCATAAAAAGTGTGTGGCTTGGATCAAGCTTGTCTGGAAACCACACCTAGACATGAATAGTCTCTCCACACATGGAAAGTATGCTGAGTATATACATATCTGAAGGTCCAAAAGGGAATCTGAAGGCCCCAAAAGTCCAAAAGTCAGGGCTTCTCAGTATATATAGAACTGATTTAAAACCATTGCTAGGAGATTCACATTTTTAGTGTAAGTAGCTATCATTCTTTATTAATGTTTTTTTTTGTTACAAACATTCTTTTTATGATGTCAGTATGTTATAATATTCTTACATCAGTATTTTTATTAATTTCAAGATTCATACACAACCTACTGGACCTGAAAAATATATTTTACATTATATATTGAGATTGTTATGATTTTACATGTGTGTTAGTACAATTTTGACCTCTGAAGAAGGCCCTTTGGTTAATATACATGTGTAACCATCACTGTGATTCCTTGTTGTTGGACGTGCAACTTCGCCTTGTTGTTATATATTACAATCTCAGTTTATAAAGGTATCCTAAACTTCTTTGCATTGTGTAATAAGTATTTTTATTTTATTTTCTAGTAGCTCAGCCTTTTGGTTCCTGATGGTGCAGAAGGGAATAGCAGAAATAATTGCATAAGAATGGAAGAAAATGATCTCAAATGCATTTTCCTCAATAATGCATTTTCCTTTGGGTCTGCCTCTCCCCATATGAGCCCCATAGGGCACTGAGATCCACAAATCAACATCTTTTGGTAGCCCCTGGCTCCAGGGACATCCAACTAGCCTTGATCAGAGCCAGGCCCTTTTTGGTCCTGGCCCCCACTTAGTGTAATGAGCTCCCATATGAGATCAGGGCCCTGCAGGATCTATTGCAGTTCCACAGGGCCCGCAAGATGAAGCTTTTCTACCAGGCTTTTGGTTGAGGTGGTGGACGTCCCTCCTTCCCTGGCCAGTCTCACATCAGTGGCCTGGACATCTCAGTACCCACTGTTGTATCTTAACTGATCTGATTGACATCGTAACTGACAGGGTATTTTATGATTCTATACTGTTTTAAACTGTTATTTTAAAGTTGTTTTTAATCAAATTGTATTGTATTGAGATTGATGTAACCTGCCCTGAGCCTGCTTGCATGGAGGGTGGAATATAAATTTAATAAAATAAATAATAAATACACAAGATGATTTTATCTACAGACAATTTAGTACATATTCAGCCTTGCTTATTCTAAAGCAATATCAGGAACTCTAAAATTTGCATAATAGGTTATTTCAGGATAAAATAGAAGAAAACAGTGTTAGTATCCTCACCACTAATTCTTCCAGTCTCAATTCCAAAAGGAAGTTTGGCTGTGGCAGGCAACAGACAAGTGATGAAATTACATAGGTAGGTGGGTGAAAAAGCTCGATCAGGTATGCCTTTGCAAATCCATTGATGTTCAGGATCCAGAAGCTGCTGTCAAACATAGAATTCACGGAAACTAATCATCCAGAAAATTCTCCAGTGAAAGCCCCCACTGAAATATATATACTTCAAGTACTAAAACCCTCTAAACCATAACAATATGCTTTTGTGCACAGGATGGAATGGTTATCAAAGACTATTTCAAGGCACCTTTCTGTGCTTGGTGTAAAATATAGACCAGCAGGGCTTTTTTTGTAGAAAAAGCCCAGCAGGAACTCATTAGCATAATAGGCCACACCCAACAGCAGAAACTCATTAGCATATTAGGCCACATCCCTATGACTTCCCTTGGCTTGGCCAAGCGCCTCCCTGATCCTTCCAGGCCCCCCCTGCCCCGCCCATCTCAGAGTCACCGGAAAGTCACTCTCCAGGCCTTCCCTCTGTAGCCACGCACACAGAAGTTTTGGCTGTAGTGGGCATGGCCAATTCTGAAGCCAGCCAGAACTCTGTTCCTGTGCGTTCCTGCCCAAAAATAGCCCTGTAGACCAGACCTTATGCAACCTAGCAAATAGCATATATGACTACTCATTCTAACATGGCATGGATGACAGCCCCATGTAGTCACTTAATGCCTGCAGAAGGAGAACAGGTGTTGGCATACTGGCCCAACCTCCATCTTCACAGGATTGCATGGTCATCTTCAGGGGTAACCGCATGGAGAACGTGGCTGCATAAACTCTTCTTCCCTATGATCAGTGATATTTGGAAAACAGCATCACTGACTGGGGGGGGAGGTTTACACATAACCATTTCTTCCCTGCAGTTGCAGCCTGCAGGTGACTGGATGATCAAGGGGAGACAGAGCCCACATGATTGCACCTGATCTCCATCCCCGTGAGTTCAGTGAACATGTAGGGCTGACATCTGTAGTGGGCAGAGATTGAGAAACAGGTCCATTTCCCAGCAAGGGACTCGCAACATGGCCTTGGAACACTCCAGCTCTACTCTTTGTTGAGAAATGGACTAATTTATGGTTTTATATCTGCGACACAAGCAATGGACTGTGCACACATCTGTATACCATAGGCCAAAGGAAGCTGTTTGCATCACCTACTGTGAGAGCCTTCACATAGGGAACACTTGCCTGCATTTTATGTTAATGTAGCTTGCACACATTCAGCTCAAAGCCTTATGGGAAGAAGAAGCACATGTTAGCCATTGTGAGCAGAGACAACAACCAAGAAGGAGAAATGCCCCCATTGCTGGAGAGACGAGATGTCATGCAGAACACGGACCTGATCTGCATTTAAATTGCTGTTTCTTGTTGATGGTACCTTGTAGGCTTGGGAAAGCCAAGATTCATCTGTGCTTCAAAGAGGATACAGGAAGCCGAGACTTCACACCTGGCCAGATGGTATTCCATGAGAGAGAGTGTAGACTTTCAAATATCGCCCCACCCATAGAATACCTGCCCCTCTTCTACATGCACCAATGAGGGAGGTTATAAGTAGGTGGGATTACAGTTTGGCAAGGTGCCACCCACCTGGAGATTCAACTATAAAAGTAAAGACCAACGCAAAGACCATGCTTCAGGCTAGCCACCTCTCCTCTCATCAACTCCTTTATACTTTGAATTCCTTTCTTGCTATGCAACAATCCTTTCTGTCTATTATGGATCTCTTTGGACTGCAGCCAAAGAGATACACACACACACACACACACACACACACACTTGACCGGCTGGTTTTGGAACAGTGTGATTTAGGTAAACTTCTAGACACTATTCTCTGTCCCTTTATTCTTCATTGCAACAGACAAGACTTCTAGAAACAGGCAAGTATGAACCGATTTTCCTGCCTACCTCCTAAAGTAAAAGAAACTCTTTTTGATATCTCTATAATTCTAAAGGAACCTTGAGTGTATGTGAAAGTAAGACTGATTATTTTGTGTGTATGTGACATTTATATTGCTTAGTAAAAAGATTATTTGTTTTGGAAAAACACCCGTCTCGCCTCCATTACTGGAACTCTAAGTTCAGACACGACCTCCGTAAAAGTTGGCCAGGACTCACGTTAAATTTAGTTAGCCTCTGCTGTAGATAAAGCAGTTGGCGTAACATCTTCCTCCTCATTACTATTCTTTCCCTTGCTGGCCTTCTGCCCTCATGGCCAGACACTGCTGTCACAGCTAACCTGGCTTCTACCAGTAACTGGTGTGGGAAGGAGAGGAGGAGTGGTAAAAGAGGAGGGGTAGAATTGTGAGGATTAAGCAGATGGTATCTGTTTGTTATTTGTCCTCTTGATTTTCATGAATATAAGAAATGAAACATTTTCTTTGTAGAATTCACAAATCCAGCACTCAGATTCCGGGTCTGTTGCTGTGGACCACACTGAGACAGCCAGCAGTGCAGTGAAAGGGCAGGAAGATTCTCCTCCTCCTTCGCATCACCATTGCTGCTCAGATGCCACACATCCACTGTTCTGGATGGCAGCAAAAAGATGCAGTAGCAACCACCAGTAGCCAAGTGAGGAGGAAGTGGCTGCTTTTCACTTACATAGGCACAGTGAGTAAGCCAATGGTGGCAGCAAGGACAAAGAGACAAAGAGGAGGCAGGCATACAGATCATGTCTTGCCAAAGGACAACAATTTGGTGCTGGCATGCAACACTATAGTTTGTTCTGTCACGATAAATGACCATCTTCTGAAGGTGAAGGACTGTCTCCCCCCATTCTATCCAGCCAACCAGTTAAAATCTATCTCTAAAGCCTTGCTATCTGTTCCCCCACCTTCAGAGGTGAGGTAGGTGATGACTACAGACAGAGCATTTTCTGTAGTGGCACCTTGCCTCTGAATGCCTTCCCCCTTGATGCTCTCCTGGTACTTACTTTACTTCCTTTTAGGTGTCAGACCAAAACATATCTTTTTACCCTGGCTTTTAATTAGGGGTTTCATCCTACCAGCTTTGTAATGGCCTGCTTCTGTTTTATGGATAGTTTTTATGATATTTATGTTCAATGGTTTGTTTTTAATGGCTTGTTTTTAATATTGTGATGTGGTTTTAATTGTTAGCCACTTTGACCCAGACTTTGAAAAGGGGACATAGAAATACCATAAATAAATAAATATCACTAGCAATGGGCAAAGCCTCCCTGATATGTCTCAAATTATGCTTGGTTAAACAAAGATGTTTTGCAAAAAAAAATTATAAAACAGTTTTCCAGTCCAGTTCCAAGCTCAGACTGAGGCTCACAAAGTCCATGAGATTTACAAATACATTCCCAAAGATGTCCCCAAATACCCTCCCACAGACATCTAATTCTTCTTATCTACAGCAGCGACAATAGTGGCTGCTGACATATATGAAGAGAGAACAGTGTCTGCTCTCTTCTGGCCTTCTGTTTTGTCCTGTGGCTCATCAGAGGCTGACTGACTAGGATCAGAAGTAGCTAACATACCCTGGGGGATGTGACTCCCATGATGCTTGATATTCTTTGTCACAGGTCCGAAGAATTACTTTATCCCATATGTAGTAAGTCCATCTGTGGTGGAAGGAATAGGAAGGAGTGGGTAGGAAGATACTAACATTCTCCTGTCCATCAGCCAGCTGACAGGCCACTGCTTGCTTCTGCAGTACGAAGCATAAAGGATGGGGTAGGAACAGTGAACAGAAGAAGGACATGAGGATAGGAGGAGGGAGGGAGAAGATGACAAGATCGATGATCTGAGTTGCAGAAGAATTCAGGAATGCAATGCTCACTTTCATATCAGGGCCATACTGAAGACACACTTTCAGCCAAAGCACAGGAAAGATAAGCTCTCTAAATACCTATTCTCCCCATACTCTTTTGAAACTGTAAGTAAGCTAAATGTTAATGCAAAAGTTGCATGGTAGAATCAACACCAGGTAAAAATCTGCCTTTTGTTATACAGTTACATTTATTTTTTGGGTTTCAGGGGTGAGTTAAACATTTGACTCTTTCAACACTCTTTTAAAGTGTGTCAGTGGATGAGTCTGTCAGAATTTCCCACTGGACTTTATGAGACTAACAACCATATAGCTTCATCTACAATGTTATCAGTTCTATCCCATCACTTCCATACATGTATGGTTATCACGACAGCCTATTCTCCAGTTACACCACCCCCATAGCTAGTCAACTAGTGGTTAAGGAATTTATAAAATATGAATATTTTACTATTTGTCATTGTCATAGTTGCTGACCCTGCTTTATAACTATTCTCATTTGCTTTCTTGTAAGCTCTGGGCAGCATTCTTAAGTATAAAAACAATTTATATCTGTGACTGAAATAAGTTCTTAAAACTGTGATTGAGACAGTTGCTGGGGAAAAAAATCAATTTCATCTTGTAAAAGTATGCTTCAAAATACAGTTTTACGTTGTGTATGCTATATGCTACCTGATCATACTTGAGATGACACAAAAGAACATAAAAAACAGTTTCATTTTGAATTAGACTGTGGATCCAGCTAGGCAAGCATTGTCTATTCTTAGAGGAGTGACTATCTAAGGTCTCCAGAAAGGTTCTTTCCTTGCCCTAGATCATTCTAACTAGAGATGATAGAGAACTGATCCTGGGAATTCCCCCATACAAGGAATGTGTGCCACCAAGAGCTTGAGATTCTCTTGCAAACAGAGGGCTATGACATAATAGGAATCACTGAGACTTGGTGGGATAATTCTCATGTCTGGGATGTGGCAGTGGATGGGTATGAGTTGTTCAAGAAAAACAGGAAGGGTAGAAGAGGAGGCGGAGTGGTGCTGTATGTGAAGAGAGGGTTAGATTGTCAGGAAGTTCTGGAGAATGTGGTTGGCAGCCCCATGGAAAGTATATGGGTGGAAATAAGGGGAGGTAGGACAAAGGGTATTGTTGTTGGAGTCTGCTACAGACCGCCTGACCAGGGACAGGAAATGGATGCTGCCTTCCTTGAACAGATTGGTAGAGTATCAAGACATCAGAACCTTATAATTATGGAAGACTTCAACTTCCCAGATGTGTGCTGGGAGACAGGCTCAACAAAGCGAAAAGAATCACGCAACTTCCTGACCTATCTGGCCGACAACTTCCTTTTTCAAATGGTGGAGGAAGCTACAAGGGGCTCAGCCATACTAGACTTCATATTAACCAACAGGGAAGAATTGGTAGATGGGGTGAAGGTGGTAGGGACCTTAGTGGGGAGTGACCATGTCCTCCTTGAATTCCAGTTGCTATGGGGGGTCAAGGAAGTTTGTAGCCAGACTCGTAGGTTAGATTTTCATAGGGCTGACTTCAACAAACTCAGAGGCTTGATGTGAGTAATTCCATGGGGGAGTGTGCTGGAAGGGAAAGGAGCGAGTGAAGGGTGGACTCTTCTCAAACATGAGCTTTTGCAAGCTAAAGCCCTCACTATTCCAGCAAGGTGAAAACATGGTAAGAGCTCCAAGAAACTGATGTGAATGAACCAAGAGCTTCAGAATAAGCAAAGGGAGAAAAAGGAAATGGAGGGAAGGTCAAACCTTTAAAGAGGAGTACATGAGAGTTACTAGGTACTGCAGATCAGCCATCAGAGAAACCAAAGCTTGGTATGAGTTTGGTCTGGCCAGGGGAGCTTGCTACAATAAGAAAAACTTCTACAGATATGTCAGAAGCAAATGCAAGGTAAAAGAGGCAATTGGACCGCTTTTGGGAGTAGAAGGAGAAACTCTGGTGGAGGACAGAGAAAAAGCAGACAGGCTTAATGACTTTTTTGCCTCTGTTTTCTCCCAGAAGAACTCAAGCCCATCTAGAGATGGTATAGGACATAACATGACACCTGAGTGTCCACTTGATATTGACAGGGAGGTTGTGGAGAGGCACCTAGCTGCATTGGACAAATACGAATCTCCTGGGCCAGAAGGTGTGCACCCAAGAGTGCTCAAAGAACTTTCTAAGGAGTTTGCAGAGCCTCTGTTCATCATCTTCCAGGCCTCCTGAGGGACTGGGGATGTGCCACAAGACTGGAGAAGAGCAAATGTCATCCCAATCTTTAAGAAAGGGAAGAAGGATGACCTGGGAAACTACAAGCCTGTCAGTCTGACTTCTGTTGCTGGGAAGATATTAGAGCAGATTTTAAAGGGATCGATCTGTAAGCATCTGAAGGACCACTTAGTGATCCGGGGAAGTCAGCATGGTTTTGTCCCCAACAGATCTTGTCAGACCAACCTGGTTTCCTTCTTTGATCGTGTGACGAACTTACTGGATTGTGGGAACTCTGTTGATGTGATTTACCTCGATTTCAGTAAAGCTTTTATTTATTTATTTATTTAACCTTCGATTTATATACCGCCCTAACCCCCCCAATGGGGGTCTCTGGGGTGTCTGGGTTCCCCATGACATTCTGATGGGCAAAATGGAAGACTGTGGATTGGACTATAGGACAGTTCAGTGGATAGGGAACTGGTTAGAGGACCACACCCAAAGAGTGGTGGTCAATGGCGTTGCATTAGATTGGAGGGAGGTGTCCAGCGGGGTGCCGCAGGGCTTGGTTTTGGGCCTGGTACTTTTCAATATTTGTATCAATGATCTGGATGAAGGGATAGAAGGGCTACTCATCAAATTTGCTGATGATACCAAATTGGGAGGAGTAGCAAACACCCAAGAAGATGGAGTTAAAATTCAACAAGACCTGAATACTCTGGAGAAGTGGGCAGTTGCAAACATGATGCAATTCAAAAAAGATAAATGCACAGTATTACATCTGGGCCACAAAAATGTCAAGCACAAATACTGGATGGGGGATACGTTTCTGGGGAGTAGTGTATGCAAAAGAGATCTTGGGGTAAGAGTGGACTGTAAACTAAATATGAACAGTCAGTGTGATGCGGTGGTAAAAAAAGCAAATTCAGTCTTGGGTTGTGTAGCATCGAAATCATAGAAGGTCATAGCCCCTCTGTATACTGCCTTGGTCAGGCCACATCTTGAGCACTGTGTGCAGTTCTGGAGGCCTCACTTCAAAAAGGATGTGGACAAAATCCAGAGGGTGCAGAAGAGAGCTACGAGGATGATAAGGGGTCTGGAGACTTAGCCCTACGAGGAAAGGCTAAGGGCCCTGGGAATGTTTAGTTTGGAGAAGAGCATTATTGCTCTCTTTACATATTTGAAATGCTGTCATTTGGAGGAGGGCAAGGAGTTGTTCCAGTTGGCAGCAGAGGATAGGACCCAAAGCAATGGGTTTAAATTACATGCAGAAAGGTATCACCTGGATATTAGGAAAAACTTTTTCACTGTCAGAGTAGTTCAAAGGTGGGATCAGCTGCCTAGAGAGGTGGTTAGCTCCCCTTCACTGACAGCTTTCAAGAAGAGGCTGGATGAATATTTGTCAGAGATGCTTTAGGCTGGTTCTGCATTGGGCAGGGGGTTGGACTAGATGGTTTGTACGGCCCCTTCCAGCTCTATGATTCTTTGATTCATGTGATGCCAATAGAACTGAAGTTTCAGTCCACAAATCTGAAGATTTCTAATGGTAGTTTGTAAAAGAGAGATACTTCATGGAACAACAATCAGAACTCATAGTCTGACAGGCTATATAATCTTGAGGTCACGGTTATAAGTAATAGAAAAGCATAAGACTGCATACATTGATTGTTACAAAATACAATCCCTATGTGTAAAAGTCCCTGCGTCATTTTGTTTGCCACTCAACTTCTAGCTATTGCCAAAATGTATTCTGAAAGCTATAAAGTTATGGAAGCAAGCTGTGGTTCTTGACCCATCCAAGGCTTCTAGTCAATTCCCATCAATTCAGGTTTTTGTTCGATCCTACAGCAGAATACTTCCAGTTACAATTCAAAGATTGCTTTGCAGGAGATATGCTTGAAAAACCATGACCTACCTCTTTTATGATTCTGGAGCAAGACTTCCTGCTGTTCACCTCAGTCATCTTGCTCAGTGTGCCATGAGGAAGTGCAGATGTCAAGAGAGGCTCAAAGAAGCTCTGATACATGAAATATAAGCGGAATGAAGACTGCCACAGGAAGGTATTCTAGCAGGGTAATTTTTCTTATGTTTTGTGAATGAAAGCATTGATGTAAAGCAGGAGGGCTTGGCACTATTTCTATTTATGGCATAATGAAAGCATCTGATTGCTCTCAAATAATTATGGAAAAAAACCTACATTTTATTGCCTGCATCTGAAAGGATGCATGAGGGGGTGATTTTGAGGGATCTTACCTGTTTACAAAAAACTTTCCAAAACGAATTTATGAAATTTATCTCAGACAAGCAAATAGCATTCAGATTTTATGAACATTTGAACTCAAATTGGTGAAGCAAATTGCTTTCCTGAGAGCAATAAGTTCCTTATTTCTAAGTTTGCACAGAGAAAAAAAATCTACAAGAGGATGTTGGAAATTTGGGTCAGGTCGAGTATATTTATGATTAAGGTATTAGTGTGAAAAGTGCTTTGCTATTGGTCTCTAAGCCCCGTTCACTGTGGATATAAATGAACATGATCAAGGTTGCACCTGCGGGCCCTGATCGCATTGCAGTCAAAAATGAGAGGTTCCCACATTTTGGATGGGATAAATTATTATGTTTCTATCCCTCTTAAAAGGTAGACATCAGCTATTGGGCAGGCTAGGATGCAAGCTGGCATCCTGGAATAAGGCAGGCTATGGTAAAGGCTATTTAAAGCCTTCCTACCTATTCTGGCCAGTCTATTGCTGTCAATGCTTTTCCTCTGTTTCATAAAGCAGTATGGGATTAGCCGATCACCTCAGGCATGTATTTTGGGGATGTTTCTCAAACTGATTGGGAGAAGAATTCATTTGCGAATTGGCCTGCTCTATAGGGAGACTTCTTGTTGTTCAGTTGAACAGTCGAGCCCGACTCTTTGCGACCCCATGGACCACATTACAGCAGGCCCTCCTGTCCTCCATTGTCCTCCGGACATTGCTCAACTTCATGTTCATTGCATCAATAATACTGTCTAACCATCTCATCCTTGCCATCCCTTTCTTTTTTTACCTTCAATCTTTCCCAGAATAGCTAGAAGTCTGGTACTCTCATCTCTTTAAGGACTTGGCATAGTTTGTTGTAATCCACACAATCATAGGCTTTAGCATAGTCAATGAAGCAGAAGTAGATCTTTTTCTGGTACTCTCTTGCTTTTTCCATAATCTAGCCAATGTTGGCAATTAGATCTCTAGTTCCTCTACTTCTTCAAAACCCAGCTTGTACTTCTGGCAGTTCTCTATCCATGTACTGATGAAGCCTAACTTGTAGGATCTTGAGCATGACCTTGCTAGCATGTGATATGAGTGCAATTGTGCAATAGTTTGAACATTCCTTGGCATTGCCCTTCTTTAGGATTGGAATGTAAACTGACCTTTTCCAATCCTGTGGCTACTGTTGCATTTTCCAAATTTGCTGGCATATTGAGTGCAGCACTTTAACAGCATCATCTTTTAAGACTTTGAATAGCTCAACTGGAATACCATCACCTCCATTAGCTTTGTTGTTAGTAATGCTTTCTAAGGCCCATTTGACTTCACGCTCCAGGATGTCTGACCCACTAAAAACACAAGAGATGGTGGCCATACATACTGCTTAATAAATTAGCTTTTAACTAAACATTCGATTCAAGTTCATTGAATGGGGTCATCTGTTAATCTATTGAAACTTAAGTATAAATTTAAACACCACTGTTTCTGACTTCTTAAAGAGTAATAAAAGAAATAATTGTCACATAACATTATAAGGTATTTTAGAGTAAAATAACATCTCATCTTTTATACTTTTTCTTTCTCAATTGATAGCTTGTCTTTGGGGCTGCCACCCCCAGTTTGGAGACTGAGTTCTCATCTGAAGATGCCACTGCTCCCTCTTCTTCACTTTCTTTGGTGCTGACGTCTTCCTCCTCTTCTTCTTCTCCTGCTGGACAACTGTGTTGATGTAAAAATTCCTGTGCCTTTTCAACAGAGTCAATTTTTTCTTTCTTGTCCATAAATTTGAAGATTGTGCATTTGGGTATTATCCATCTGTAGGGGATGTTGTTCCTTTGAAGAAATAAAACCAAGTGTATTTTCTTCTCTTCCTTCTTATTTCAAACGGAATGTCCTTCAACACTTTTATATCTTTGTCCTTGATTTTCAAAGTAGTTCCATTTGTCGCTTTGAGGATCTGGTCTCTCACTTGTCATCTGGAGAATCTTACCATGACTTCCCCTGGCAGATTATTCTTTCTTATAAATTCTTAATGCGACCTATAGATCGTATCAATTTTGTTTTGTAGTGTATCCGTTTTTATATCTGCCATAGGGCCTAAAGCCTTGCACATCATCTGCTTCAGATTCTCCCCCTTCTCTTCTGGAACACCTTGAAATCTTAGAACATAGCTTGCTCTTTCCATTTGTAGCTGTAACAAATGAGACTCCTCCATTAGTATCTTTTTCTCCATCACCTGCAGTTGTTTTTTAAGCTTCTTAGTATTGGTATCCACTTCTTTCAGCTCTTGCTCAGTTTTATCTGTTTTTTTATCTATCTCAGTTAGTTGAGTTTGCTGTGCATCCTGTTACTGCCCTTTTCACTCTCTTGTTGACTATAAAGGCCACACCATTTTTTCTACAGGATTCTTGGCCATAGTAGTAGATATAATGGTCTTCTGAGTTAAATTCGCCCATTCCCGTCCACTTTAGTTCACTGATTCCCAAGATGTCAATGTTCAGTCTTTCCATCTCATTTTTGACCACATCCAGCTTACCTTGATTCATAGATCTTACATTCCAGGTTCCTATGTAGTATTGTTCTTTGCAGCATTGGACTTTCACCATCAGACACATCCACAGCTGAGCGTCCTTTCAGCTTTGGTGCAGCTGCTTCACCCTTTCTGGGGTTACTTGTACTTGGCCTCTGGTCTTCCCCAGTAGCATACTGGACACCTTCCGACCTGAGGGGCTCATCTTCCGGCGTCATATCTTTTAGCCTTTTGTTATTGTCCATGGGGTTTTCTTGGCAAAGATACTGGAGTGGGTTGCCATTTCCTTCTCCAGTGGATCACATTTTTGTCTGAGTTCTCCAGTGTAGCCTGTCCATCCTGGGTGGCCCTCCACGGCATAGCCCACAGCCTCATTGAACCACAGAAACCCCCTCGCCATGCCAAGGCAGTGATCCATGAGAGAGATGGGGAGACTGGGGAGTCTGTAACTAAGGTTTGAAAAGCTTAGTGATTATTTGGTGATTCAAGTCTATTAAATCAACAAGCACCTGAGGTATCTATGGATGGGGAACATCCCAAACAAGGTGGTGGTCAATTGAGGGAGAAATAGTCTGAAGCCATTACAAATAAATAAGCAATCTCACTAATCCTTGAGTTGACTTAATCACCTTGCTTATCTGTCAGCCACTGCTAATTCTCTTGTTGTTCTTTATAGAGAGAATTCAAAACTGAAAAATTCATGATGGAATTCACATTCAGCCTCTCACATCCAGCTCCTCTCCTCCCTTGTAATCTTCCTCTTCTGTAGAATTCCCAGTTACATTTCCATCCATACATCTGAGGAAAGGAGGTGATACAGGAAAGCTCATGTTGAAATAAATGATTTTAATCTTTAATGTGCCACTGGAGAAGTATGAGAAGTATTCTCTGGAGAAGTATTCTATAGAAATATGAGTAGTATTAATGACTGCTAACAGATTCTAGGAGGGATACCAGGCATGACAACGCTCTGCTTTGTTGCTGAAGTTAGTTTCCATGCTGGAAGGGAGGATAGGGAAGTTCATTCTGCCCATTGCAGATCCTGTAGAAAATACATAAATTTGTGGTGCTTTACTTATCCAAAAAACAAGTTGGTATTTTTCATTCCATGTTTATGTGGAAATATGTATTGGAGCTTCCATTTCCTTAGGTAAAGGTAAAGGTTTCCCTTGCTCGAAAGCCAGTTGAATCCAACTCTGGGGTTGTGGTGCTCATCTCCACTTCCAAGCCGAAGAGCCAGCACTGTCCAAAGACATTTCTGTGGTCATGTGGCCACCATGACTAAACGCCAAGGTGCATGGAGGCTGTTACCTTCCCACTGAAGTGGTACCTATTTATCTACCTGCAATTTTTTTGTCTTCTTAGTACCAGATTATTTGTACAGAAGACTATACACACTAGAGGTACAAGCAAATTGAACCTTTGAATTCAAGGAGGAGAGATGCTATCCCAATGGATTAAAAAAAAATTCCCCCCCATGCATTCATTGGCACCAAAATAAACTTATGAAAAGGACTCTAGATGATCCACGTAACTCATATCAGTGTACATAGATTATTAATGTATTACTATACAATGTGATGAATTAAAAAATATACACAGGACAAGTTGCACTTTGTTTCATTTTTAGAATTTTCATATAAGTTGGCATCAAGTTTTACCTGAATATTTGTGGTGAATTTCCAGGCTCCTACTTGGGCAAAACAGCTAAGGACTCTCAAGGGGAGGGGGGGAGTCAGGTAATAATAATTAACATTTCTATAGATTGTTCCAAGTACTTCATATGCATTATCTCATTAATCATTGCAACAAACCAATAAGAAAGGTCAGTGTCATTAATATTCCCCCTGGTGCAGATGGAGGTTAAGGATATTAGAGTTCTGCTTAAGACCACAGAGTCAATTCTAACAGTCTGTCAGCAGTTATGAGAGAGAGAGGGAGAGCTCATCCACAAAATGGAAACCACAAGTCAGAGTGCTGTTGTATGAATTAGTCATCACTTCAGCATTACACACTTTATGCCAGTAGCTCACTTGCGTATTTCCCCGCAAAACTCAGCCAGCAGCTCCTCGCTGTAATTGACCAGCCACTATACCACAATAGCATTCATGACTACCCAAATGCCTTGAGGTGCCAATTAACTAGGTTTATAGCAAATTGCAAGTTACATTTTGAGCGATGTTTCAGAGAAATGAAAGAAGCTTTGCTTTGTTTTGCATCTGCAGGGGCAGTCAGTGATTTTGGGGCCCTGAGAAGAAGTCCAGAATGGGCCCTACAATCACTGTCACCCCCTTGCTGCCCCCCAACCTGGGTGAAGAAAGAGTGACCTTCACCCCATGCAAGGAGGGTGGGAGCCAGCTTCCAGAACCCCAAATATGGCTGTTTAATAGGGGACAGGTCAGTGAGCAACTGAGTAACTCTCAAACAAAGGGGCTGGGGCAGCTGCCTTAGTTGCCCATTTAGTAAGACGATCCCTATTGGCTCTGGCCATTTATAGTGTTTGGTTTTAACTACCTTCCTTTATATTAGTCTATGTAACTGGCTGTCTAACTCAGGGTCTCCAGTCTTTTTTCAGCCTGTGGGTGCCTTTGGATTTCTGATACAGCATGGTGAGCATAGCCACAAAATGGCTGCCACAATATGGTTGCCATAGGAGGTAGAGCCAGCCATACAATGGCTGCAACAACTTACTTTCAGTCACACAGTGAAGATCCTTGTGCAATACTATGCCAGCTTATGTCAAGACTTCTCTAAGTGTGCTGTCAATATTTGATTCTGATCAGTATGGTATCCTTTAACTTTTTAAATAACAGGTTTGAATAGGCATCATCATTAAAATCCAATTGAATCAATTAATAAATATATTCCAGCTTTCTAGTGAACAGCTGAAGTAATACCAGAGCATGATTTTATAAATGTTTTGGTGCTTGAGTTGGGTTAAAGAGAAAGTCAGATTGCAAAATGCAAACAACAACAACAAAAATCAGTATAGAAAATACTCTGTACACTTCCGAAGACTAGGCAGTCTGTTACAGTTTGGGAAGTCAAAATCCCCTTCTCCTTATGTGTGAATTTCTATGTTGCAAATCATTTATCCTTAAAATGCTATTATATAACATGTGATGACTGACAACATCATATGATCCTGGGGGGGAAATGTTATTTTCAGTTTTAAGTGAACTTTTCAAAGTAAGTTAAATTAAGTTCATGTTCTGAAGTGGATTAAATGAAACAAAGTTCTTAAAGTGAGTCTTTTGAAGATATAGTTCTCTCCAAGGATGTACATTTGAATATCAAAGACAATTACTACGGAAATGTAATTCATTAATTTAAAAAATTATTATTTCCTTCAGCTCTAATTTTTTACTTTGAAAAAAAATATGACTGTTCATTATCAGCAGAACATTGAACAGCCTGGATTAGACTGGGCTCCATATTTATAACTTCATCATAACCCAAATGATGTTACCTAGTAATTAAAAAAAGGAAAGGCTTCTGTTTAATAAATCAAACTCTTCATTAGCACATCTTTTAAAAAGTGCAAAAAATCATTTCAAGTCGATCCTTTTCAGGATAATTAGGAGTATTTTATTGCTTTCTTGGTGTAATTCTTTTCAGAAGAGAACTCTTCATGGTAGAATCTTGTGCAAATTCCTTGAGATATGTGGCATCCTTGTCTTCCCATTTGAAAAAAAACAAAGAGCTTGAACACTCATAATTCTTTTGGAAGTTATTTCTATGTTTTACCTTTACTAACTTTTCAGATGTTGCATATTTAGGAACAGAAGTGCAAGTAGGTTTAATTTCTGTATGTGGTTTTGTTATAAGACAAATGTGTGACCATATGTGCTTCCAGACCTCTAGGTTTTCCCACACAACAATATGTATCTGTGCCAGCCAGTGATGTCATAACTTTTAGGTACCTGGCAGTGCTGTAAGAGTAACCCATGTGGATTTGTCTCTGCAAGACACATCTTGAGCAGGTTTACTCAGCATCATACTCAGGTATATTCAATGGGGCTTAATCCCAGGAAAATCTTTTTAGGAATGAAATGTGTCCCTTATGGTATTTATGAAAGCCCCAAGTCTCCCTTTTTTTTCCACAGCAGCTCTCAGAGCAGTAACCCTCCAGAGGACCATTCAGTAAGCCAGCCCCACTAAAAACTGGAAATATTTGAGCCCTTCGAAAGTTCATTTTGTAGCAATTAAAGCCATGTTGCTATAATTAAGACATTTTAACTCCAGATTATGTTACCAGCATCAAGTTAGGTATAGGAAGGCAAAGCATGCCAGTTTGGTGTAGTGGTTAAGTGTGTGGACTCTAATCTGGGAGAACTGGGTTTGATTCCCCACTTCTCCACATGCAGCTGCTAGTGTGTCCTTGGGTCCGTCATAATTTTTTTCAGAGCTGTTCTCTCAGGGGCAGTTCTCGAGAGAGTTCTCTCAGCCCCACATACCTCACAGGGTATCTGTTGTGGGGAGGGGAAGGGAAAGGGATTGTAAACCACTCTGAGACTCCTTTGGGTAGTGAAGGATGGGGTATAAATCTAATCTCTTCTCTGTCTTCCTATAATTGACAATGGGAATTAGATGGATTCTACCTGGCTTGAACTTCATAACTTCCATGCAGAATATAAACACTGCTATTTATTATATATCTCAGTTCTACCAATTCCCAACCTTAATAAATGATCTGAGAAGAATTCAAAAGGTCAAAACATACCATTCGAGTTAAATGTAAATTTTGGTTAATTATGCTATGTTGCTTTTTGCATAATTAAAAAAATCTGTAGAATGTAGTACATGAACCAAAGGTATTTAGTAAAAGTATAAAAATAAAATGCTATGCAAAAGGAAAATTATATGTTTTTGGGTACTAAGCAGTTTTAAGGTACTAAGCAGTGGTTTTAAATCCAGATTTCAGATACAGAAGTCAGTGTCAGCCTTGTGGTTAGTCTGAGTGAAAAGATTAAATGCATGGATACCTAGACCAAACTGCTCCCTTATTAGCAATGTTACTACGATGTCAACTGCCAGTGGATGATGCCACAGCCATAGTCACTCATAGGGGGGTATTCAAGGTGAAGCGCTTACAGTTCGGGGTGAGTGTGGCTCCATGAACTCCCTTTTAAAGGGGTTCCCTGGAGTAACAACATTTTTTGATGACGTCCTTATCACCGTGGCCACCCCAGATGACTTTGCCACCCGTCTCCATGCAGTCCTCCACTGTTTTGACGAGGTCGGCCTGAAGGTGAGGTGGGAGAAATGCCTGCTTGGCGTCCCCAAAGTGGATTTCTTAGGGTTCCAGGTGGATGCTTCAGGCCTCCATCTGGTGAGGGACAAAGTCAAGGCCATCATGGAGGCCCTGCAGCCCAAGTTCAAGGTGGAACTTCAGGCATTCTTAGGGCTCCTGGATTTTTATCACGCCTTCCTGCCCCACAAGGTGGTGGTGGCAGAGCCACTGCACAGACTCTTGGACAAGTCGGCGCCATGGTCTTGGGGCCCCTGAGGGTCCATGGTGTTCCGGGGGTCAAGGCGCTCCTGATTTCTAATGAGCTGCTGGTGCACTTTGACGAGTCCCTGCCAGTGATCCTTGCCTGCGACGCCTCCCCTTACAGTGTGGGCGTGGTTTTGGGCCACCTACTCCCTGAGAGCCACAAGGTCCCAGTAGCCTACTACTCCCAGACCTTGTCGGCCACCAAGCAGAATTACACCCAGATTGACCGGGAGGGCCTAGCGATAGTAGCAGGGGTAAAAAAGTCTCGTGACTTTTTGTATGGGCAGCCCTCCACTATTGTGACAGACCACCGGCCACTTCTTGGACTCTTTACGGCCAACAAGCAGACCCCCCCAGGTGCTTTCCCCCCAGGTCCTCCACTGATCCCTCTTCCAGGTGGGTTACAACTACCACCTGGAACATCGCCCGGGGAAAACGATCGGGCATGCTGCCGCTGCCGCCCTTAGCTGGCCACCGCTCCCATCTGTGGACACTGACCTGTCTCTCGCTCATGGGGTCTTCCTGCTAGAGGCCCTCCCTGAACCACCCCCGCAGGCCACTGATGTCGCCAGCCACTCAACCCACGACCCTGTCATCTCCCGTGTTTTGGGCTGGGTGGTGAGGGGGTGGTCTGCGGCCTCCGCAGGTCCAGAGATTACAGCGTTTGCCACCCACAAGGATGAACTGTCTGCCTATAAGGGGTGCCTCCTGTGGGGGGATAGGGTGGTCACCCCCAATGCCCTGAGACATCATGTCCTCATCGTGCTCCACGAAGCCCACCCGGGAATAGTCCGGATAAAGGCCCTGGCCCGGAGCTACATCTGGTGGCCAGGGATTGATGCGGAGATCGAGTCCTGAGTGCGGAGGTGCCAGACTTGCCAGGCAGTCCGTCCGAACCCGCCAAGCACACCCACTCAGTCCTGGGAGTCCACCCACAAGCCGTGGTCCCGGCTACACATTGACTTCATCGGCCCCTTTCAGGGACAGATCTTTCTAGTCACAGTAGACTCATACTCAAAATGGTTGGAGATTAGCCCTGTCACCACCATGTCTGCGAAGGCAGTCATCTGTGTGCTGCACTGGATCTTCGCAACCCATGGGCTGGCAGACACGATAGTCTCTGACAACAGGGTGGCATTCACTTCAGAGAAGTTCCAAGACTTCCTCTGGTGGAACCTAATCCAGCACGTGAGGTCTGAACCCTTCCACCCCACGACCAACGGGCAAGCGGAGTGGATGGTGCGCACCACGAAGGAAGCCCTCAGCAGGATCACAGATGGAGACTGGGAGTTCCAACTAGCCCATTTCCTCCTAACTCAGTGGACTACTTCAAACCCCATCAACAACCGTTGCCCCGTGGAACTCCTGATGGGCAGCCATCACACCATTCTGCTGGACCGGCTGCATCCGGACCAGCGCCAGAGTCGAAATTCAACCCCCCCAATGGAACTGTGGGTGTGCCTGGGTGGAGTGTATATAGTTGGCCCTTGCTGGGTCGTGTGTGTTATCTTGTTGTGAAGTACAATAAACGCATATAGTTAGCATGTCATAGTCCGAGTCTTCATGTGCGAACCCAGTACTTTCCAATCAGTCTGAGGAGGAGGGATGTGATCCCTTCATTGGGTGATGGACCAATACGCTCTCATACTGAAAATACCCCTGGGGGCTTGGGAGGTGGGCTTCTGGTAGGAGGAGGAGGAGGAGATTGGATTTATACCCCACCCTTCACTATGCAAAGGAGTCTCAGAGTGGCTTACAATATCCTTTTCCCTTCCCCTCCCCACAACAGACACCCTGTGAGGTAAGTGGGGCTGAGAAAGCTCTTTTGAGAACTGCTCATGAGAGAACAGCTCTGAAATAACTTGTAACTGACCCAAGGTCACACCAGCAGCTGCATGTGAAGGGGTGAGGAATCAAACCCAGTTCTCCCAGATTAGAGTCCATGTTCCTATCCACAACACCAAACTGGTGGTGGGTGACAGGAAACAAAGAGTAGGAATCAACGGACAGTTCTCACAATGGAGGGAAATAAGCAGTGGGGTCCCAGAAGGATTAGTATTGGGGCTGGTACTATTTAATTTATTCATCAATGATCGGGAACTGAAGGTGAGTAGTGTAGTGGCCAGGTTTGAAGATGACATAAAATTATTCAGGATGGTGAAAATCAAGGCTGACTGTGAAGAGCTCCAAGAGGACCTCCACAAACTTGGACAGTGGGCAAGAATGTGGCAAATGAAATTCAATGTTGGTAAGTATAAAGTGATGCACATGGGGACAAGAAATCCCAGCCTCACATATAGGGTAATGGGGTCTGAACTTGCTGCGGCTGAGAAGGCAAAAGATCTTGGGGTCAGAATGGATAGGACAATGAAAGTGTCAGCCCACGCACCTTCTCTATGAGGAAAGACTGAAGAGTCTGGGATTTTCCGGTTTAGAAAGGAGACAACTAAGGGGGGACATGATAGACGTTTATAAAATTATACATGTGATGGGGAGCTGACAAAAATATTTTTTTTCTCCCTCTCCCAAAATACTAGAACTCAAGGGCATTCAAAGGGCAGTAGGTTCAGGATGGACAAAAGAAAATACTACTTTACACCGAGTGTGATTAAAATGTGGGATAAGCTGCCAAAGGATGTAGTGATGGCCACCAGAATAAACAGCTTTAAAAAGGGATTAGGTAGGTTAACGGACAATAAGTCTATCAATGGCTACTAGCCATGGTGATTGAGGGGCACCTCCACATTCAGAGGTATTAAGCCTCTGAATCCCAGAGCCAGGAAGCAACAACAGGGGAAGGGTTGAGCCTCTCTGCCCTTTTGTTGGCCATCCAGAGGAACTGGTTGGTCACTGTGTGAGACAGGATGCTGGACTAGATGCACCATTGGTCTGATCCAGCAGGGCTCTTCTTCTGTTCTGATCTATTCACCTTGAACATGTATAAGTAAACATAAAAACTCAAAAAGACATCTGTGATTTAATCTTCATAGAAAAGTTGTTATATAAAAAGTGCTTTGAACTCCCCTGTGCAGGTGAAATGTGGATAGATGGATAGATCAGAATATCATAGATAGATAGATAGATAGATAGATAGATAGATAGATAGATAGACAGGCAGGCAGGCAGGCAGGCAGGCAGGCAGGCAGGCAGGCAGGCAGGCAGGCAGGCAGGCAGGCAGGCAGGCAGGCAGGCATGGTTGAAGACTACAGCTGACAATTCATTTACAACACAAACAAAACACTAACCCATATTTCTCTCCAAAGATTCTTAATGTAACTGCCCATGGGCGAAAGCAAGTTTATGGATTTACGTCACTGCACTTAGAGAAATTGGGCCACATTTCCCCTTTGGTGTTAGTGGGAAAAGGGCAGAAATAAATTTGACCTGGTATGTTTCAGTCTTTTTACATGTCACTTACTGCTGCACAGAATGCAGACATTTGTTACAAACAAGCATCCAAGCCCATGGCTTTAGATATTATGTTGTATAGATTTTGTCATACTGACTTTATTTTTTATACTGTGGTAAATTCTTAGGCACCAGATAAGGGATAGACACAACTATGTTGGGTGAAAATATGTATATTTCATATTTGTCTGTTAACATTATATTTGGCCTATATATGATGCTCAGGAAGGTAAAAGAAAAGCCATTAAAATTAAACTTAAGTTATTAAAATAGAAAATTAAGATCTGTGGGTGAGGTGTTGTTTCTAGTTGCTGCCTCTAGGGAAATTCACTTGTCTCTCCTGACCTGATACCGCTGTGTTAAGACCAGTTGGTTCTACAGCATATTTAAAAAGAAATGCATTAGCACTGATTTTTGAAATTTTAAAGTTGGATTTTTTTTGCATTAGCACTGATTTTTGAAATTTTAAAGTTGGATTTTTAGGCTGGAGGGTCGGTAGTGCAGCAGGTCGAGACCTGAGTACTGCATGACAGAGTGAGCTCCCGTCTCTGGTTCCAGCTCCTGCCAACCTAGCGGTTCGAATGCAAGAAATTGCAAGTAGATAAATAGGTACCACTTTGGTGGGAAGGTAACAGCGTTCCGTGCACCTTGGCATTTAGTCATGCTGGCCACATGACCACAGAAACATCTTCAGACAGCGCTGGCTCTTCGGCTTGGAAACAGAGATGAGCACCACAATCCTAGAGTTGGATTCGACTGGCTTTCGAGCAAGGGAAACCTTTACCTTTACCTTTCCGATTTTATTGGGGTTTTGACTTTTTTGTTTTTGTACCTTTATTATAAATATGCTTTATAAGTTGCCTGGGAAGATTCATAAAGCTGAAAAATGAAATATAAATGTGTGAAGTAAACACGTGTAGAACATTAAAGTAGTAGTCCAACAAACTGATAGGTGTTCTTGATGATTGTACTAGGTAATCCAAATATAACATACATTAAATGACTGCCAGGTTAAATTCTAAATCATTCTAATCTGTCTTCTTCCAAAGCATGAAGGGACTTTTTATTACTGGGAAAATAACAGCACTTACACCACCACTACATGAATTACTTTATATCAGCAAATGGATGCTCTCTGCTAGGACAGTAGAAATATAGCTTAGTCCATTTCAACTATGTTAGGAGAGTTTCACTTCAAGACAAGGATGAGCTCCAGATTTTCTATAGTTTTGTGATAAGAAACCAAACCCCCCCCCCCACACACACAGGTCTATCAGCTAATATCCTACAGCTAAGTTTATATACACGGCCAATCATCAACTATGTAGAATTAACATTCATCTTCCTTAATACAGACTACATCAGAGAAATTCGTAAAATATGTACACACACACACACACGAACAGAATAAATCCATTTAAAATGAAGAAATCATTATGAAAAACTCTATGAAATTGCAGAGATTATTATCTGGGTAATAGTTTTATTTATTTTTAATAATCCTATTTCCTTATACTTTGTAGGCACACTGTGTGTTCACACACACACACAGACACACACACACAGAGAAAAGTAAAATAGCAGAAAAGGTTTTACTTTCTAGATAATTGTTTTGCATAGTCTGACTCAGCAGGCATTTCAATGTTTATTTTAGACCTCCTGCCAAACATCCCTGTACTAACAAAGGAGAGAGATTAAAACATCTATAGATCATATCACCAAATGTAATTAAAGTAGATAGCCTGAAATTTTTGAGCTGAATTCAGAAGAGGGGGTGGGGGATAGGACTATAGCAGATGGAGGTATTCTGTACTCTTTTGCTCTATATTGATTTTTAGATGAATATGCCTGCTGGTGCATTCTGTCACTTCTTCAAGTCTAACCAAGAGGAGCTTTAATTTAGGTTTGTTTCCAATATTGTACCGAGGTAGATTTGGTAAAAGTGGAAGCTTCTTCTAGGTAGCTGGTGAATGACCACTGAAGCCACTGACAGGAGGACTATGATTTGGTATTATTGTTGGTTGTGAAGCAGAAAGTTGGACTGTTATGACAGGGAGAATTGAATGCAGCAATACCAGCATCTGGCCCTTCCCCCACCAACAGTCTGTCTGGTTGGGAAGCTGGGGGGGGGGGCGGTCTGACTTTGGGGGAAATGGGAGGTGCTGAGAGCTTGGAGGGCATTGAGGGCACCAATGTTGTGTGTTCCATGAAGTCACTTCTGGGGAAAACTGAAAGTGATGCCATGTTGCTCTGAAAATTACCAGAAACCACAGAGGTTCTGGCTATTCTTAGGGTGATGTGACTTCACTTATGAGTCCCCCCACCCACCCAGAACGGATGTCATGTTAACTGCTGTCTTGGTGTGTTTAAAAACAAAAACTCTCCTGTCACTGCTCACTGTGGTGGTGGGCAATGAGGTTTGGAGTTGGAGGTCTCCTGCCAACCCTAGCTTGCTTGCTTCCCAGGGAATACAAGCAGATTCTCTACTCCTTTCTCCAGCTCCATACATGTCACACAGAGGAGGCAGGAATTACTCAGGCCAAACCATGTCTGCTTCTTGTTCCCCACTTGTCTTGTTTTATACAGCAACTGGATAGAAACAAAATCTTTTCCATTCCTGCCATCAAGCTCATACCACTTGCCAGAATTGTTCAGGCAAGGCCTCAATGAGAGTCTTTCTCAAGTCAGTGAACCAGCAATATAATTGAAGGGAATGCTGGGCATCAAAATCAGTCAAACTTGGTGATAATGTGGAATAAAAGTTCTAGTTGAACTGGATGCACATCAGGCAGGTCTGCTAAACTATCCACCTTGAATCTCAGCAAGAAATGAGGTGTATCATTGAAGTTAATAATAAACTACTTTCCCCCTTCCTGCCTCTTTCCCAGTTCTCTACTATTCCAGAGAAATGGGACTTGAACGTAGTATGGAAAAATGGAGATTGAAAGCAAAGTGCAGTTATAGACATCAAGATTCTGCCAGAAAAATCAGCCAGAATAAGGGTTGTCGGCCTTCAGGTATGACCTGGAGATCTCCTGGAATTACAACTGATTTCCATACTATAAAGATCAGTTCCCCTGGAGAAAATAGCTGTTTTGTGGAGTGGACTGTATGGTACTACGGTCTGTCAAGGCTTCCTGTCTGGGATCTTCTGGTGCGCGCACCACAATGACACCACCTGACATCCCACTAGGCACGTTGCCAGGGGGCACTCTAGCATTTAGCCAGAAACTCTATGGTACCATAGAGGCTTTGGGCTGAGTAACATCTGAGTGATGCTCACCTCTGGGTGACATCATCACGCCGGGCACAATGGCACGATCCTGGGACTTTGGAGGTGGGGTTCCCCTGGCCAGCCAGATCCGGGCCAGTAGATAGGGGCCCCTAAAAGTATGCACCCCCCCAGGGGGAATGGCAAGTCTAGTCAACGTGCCTGTTCTCATGGGTTACTTCACTCTCCCTCTGCATCCAATGGTTTCAGTCACCTGTTCTACACCACCACCACCCCAGACTCCTCTGGATCACTGGTTTTAGGGCTCTCCCCAGCATCTAGATCCTTCCTACTAACCTGTTAATGTTCTTTGAGGGGGTGAACAAACATGTGGACAAGGGGGATCCAATAGATATTATTTACCTTGACTTCCAGAAAGCTTTTGATAAAGTTCCTCATCAAAGGCTCCTAAGTAAGCTCAAAAATCATGGGATAGAAGGACAAGTCCTTTTATGGATCAAAAACTGGCTAGTTCATAGAAAACAGAGAGTGAGTGTAGGTGGGCAATTTTCTCAGTGGAGGGTGGTAAGCAGTGGGGTACCGCAGGGATCAGTACTTGGTCCACTGCTTTTTAACTTGTTCATTAATGATTTGGAGATGGGAGTAAGCAGTGAAGTGGCTAAATTTGCGGATGATACAAAGTTGTTCAGGGTGGTGAAAACCAGTGAGGATTGTGAGGCACTCCAAGGGGATCTGTCAAGGATGGGCGAGTGGGCGTCAACATGGCAAATGGGGTTCAATGTGGCCAAGTGCAAGGTGATGCACATTGGAGCCAAAAATCCTAACTATAAATACACGTTGATGGGGTCTGAACTGGCAGAGACTGATCAAGAGAGAGATCTTGGAGTTGTAGTGGATAACTCACTGAAAATGTCGAGACAGTGTGTGACTGCAATAAAGAAGGCCAATGCTATGCTGGGGATTATTAGGAAGGGTATTGTAAACAGATCAGCCAATATCATAATGCCGCTATATAAATCAATGGTGCGACCTCATCTGGAATACTGTGTGCAATTCTGGTCACCACACCTTAAAAAGGATATTATAGCTTTGGAAAAAGTGCAGAAAAGGGCAACTCGAATGATAAAAGGGTTGGAACACTTTCCCTATGAGGAAAGGTTAAGGCGCTTAGGGCTCTTTAGCTTGGAGAAATGATGACTGAGGGGTGACATGATTGAGGTTTATAAGATTATGCATGGGAAAGAGCAGGTAGAGAAAGAGGTACTTTTCTCCCTTTCTCACAATACAAGAACTCGTGGGCACTCCATGAAATTGCTGAGCGGTCGGGTTAGAACGGATAAGAGGAAGTACTTCTTCACCCAAAGAGTGATTAACACTTGGAATTCAGTGCCACAGGAAGTGGTGGCGGCTACAAGCATGGACGGCTTCAAAAGGGAATTAGATAAGCATATGGAGCAGAGGTCCATCAGTGGCTATTAGCCACAAGGTATAGATAGGGACTCTGGGGCAAGTGATGCTCTGTCATCTTGGTGCTTGGGGGGGTCAACAGTGGGAGGGCTTCTAATGTCCTGGCCCCACTGGTGGACCTCCTGATGGCACTGGCATTTCTGGCCACTGTGTGATACAGAGTGTTGGACTGGATGGGCCTTTGGCCTGATCCAACATTGGCATCTCTTACGTTCTTATGTTCTTATCCCCTTGTTTGACTCCCGCACTTCCCCTGTGGTCCCAGGCACTCTGCAGCCCTAAGTTAGCCCTCTACCCCAGTAGCAGTAGCTATTGCTAACCCAACTCTCCTGACACTGTGAGTCCTTGGCTGCACTCAGCCTATTGGCTGTGCCTGTTTCATTGTCTCTTCAACTCAGTCTGGTGAGTGGTCATCAGGCCCTTCCCCAGTCAGGTCCTCCCCTTCTTCCTGTGTTTCCCTGCTGTCTCCTGGTAGGAAGGATGAACCCTGATCCTTCCTGACCACAGATTTGAATTCCATCTTTTAGACCCATGACAATATGAATGAAAGTGCATTGTGAAGAACTACAAATGAATCTCTATATGCCAAGTGAGTGGGCAACAAAGGGCAAAGTGATTGAACATTAGAACAAAACCATTATCTTTAACTATATGTCAATGAGGTGTTATATATTGGGACTGAAACATTGCAGGGCTGTAGTACCAGAGACAGGGTGAGCTTAGAGTCGAATAACAATAGACCAACAGGATTCTGGCAGTAACCAATTAAGATGTAAAGTTTTGTAAATAGCCTATCGGGAGTGGGGTGTGTTGGGATGTGGCCATTGCATGCAATATAACCGAGCTGAGGCTCTGGTCTACAGTCTTGTTCTTGCTGAAATCACTGAATAAAGTCATGCTGATCACTAGACTATTTAACAGAGGTCTGAACAGTCACTGACTGACCAGGAAATAGAATTTGGGATCATGTTGGATAAAACAAGAAAAATGTTCATTGAGTGTGTTGTAACAGTCAAAAGCTATGGATTATTAGGAAAGGAACTGAAAACCAAACAGTTAGTATTATAATGCCATTATCTAGATCTCTGATGTGGCCACAATTGGCAGATTTCTGTTCTCTGTATTTTAAAAATGATATTTTTATTATTTTGTTTGCTCAGAAAAGAGCAAACAAAATAATAAAGGGGTTGAAGGAAAATCTAAGAAAGACTGAGGAGTTTGCAGATTATTATTTTACAAAAAGATGACTAAAAGGTGACATGACAGAAGTTTATATAATCGGGGTGGAGAAAATGGATTTGGGAAATCCATGGAGAACAGACCCATTAAGCACTGTTAGCCACAATTCTCTGAATACAAGTGCTGAGGTAGGGAAGCAATGGGGAGCATGTGAGGACCAGGCCTTGTTTGTAGGCCTTCTAGGAATGTTTGTTTTTCTACTTTGGGAAAGAGGATTCTGGACTAGCTGGACCATTAGCTACTCTTATGCTGTGGCCTTAAGAAGACAGAGGATGCAGCCACACAGCAACCATTTTCCTTGTGGTTTTCATTACCACTGCAATTGAAGAGGCGTTACCAGCAGTTTTCACATGATTGCTTGAACAATAATTCCCATCCTGCTCCAGGTGTCTTCTAGCTTCCCCTCCCCATTCCTTTCCGGGCAATTATTATTATTATTTATTGGATTTATTAATTGCTCCATCCCGGCTTGCACCAGGCCCTGGGTGATGTACAAGACACAGTGCCAAAAAAAACAAAACACAAAACGTTAAATTTACATACAACATTAGTAAAATCTCAATGTAGATAAAATCCAAGATGGCATTTTTCCTATATTATTATGGGTCCCAATTCTGGACTACCAGTCCTTTTTTCTTCTGGTCGGGGGGGAGGGAACTCAGAATATGGAGGGGAGAGGAAAGAAGGGTGCCAGCCAGTGGGTAACCATTGCTGCCCTCAACCAAAAGCCTGGCAGAACATCTCTGCCTTACAGGACCTGTGGAATTGCAGGGCCTCGGGGCCCTGATGTCATTTTGGCAGAGGGTTCCACCAGGTCGGGGCCAGGACCGAAGTGGCCCTGGCCCTGGTTAAGGACAGCTGGACATCTCTGGGGCCAGGGATCACCAGCAAGTTGTTCAAAGAGCATAAAGCTCTCCCAGGGACATACTGGAGAAACTGGTCCCGCAGATACGTTGGTCCCAGACCACTCAAGGTTTTAAATGTCAATACCAAAACCTTGAACATGACTCAGTACTCCACTGGAAACCAGTGTAGCTGGCGCAGCACTGGTTGTATATGTGCCATCCATTATGTTCCTGTCAGGACTCGTGCCGCCATGTTCTGGATCAGCTGGATTTTCTGGATCAGTCTCAAAGGTAGGCCAGCGTAGAGCTAGTTACAGTGGTCTAGTCTGGAGGTGACCATTGCATAGATTACCGTGGCTAGGTCAGGGTGCAACAGGAAAGGAGCCAGTTGTCAGGCTTGGTGAAGATGGAAGAATGCCAGCCTAGTGACATGCATGACCTGGGCCTCCATTAATAGAGAGGCATCCAAAGTCATGCCCAGGCTCTTAACGGATGGCACCGTTGTCAATGGTCCAGACCTAGAAGCCTTGGCTCTAATCCTGAGGACCCCCCACCAGCCACAGAACCTCTGTCTTCATTGGATTCAGTCTCAGCCTGCTCTTTTTTAACCATCCCACCACGGCCTCCAATCCCTCAACCAGATTTTGTGTGGTGGTAGTCAGCTGGCTGTCCAATAACAGATATAGCTGGGTGTCATCACAGCTGCACATAAATTGCCTGCACGTGTACTTCTACATCCACAATGAAAAGGGTGGTTTGAAAAGAAATAAATAAAAACTGGGAAATCAGAGGGACTAGTCAATTATAGCAGTACATCATTGCAATGCTACTGCACTTATAGCAGAATAGCAATAACCAAATATATAAAAGCCCTTTAAAAACCCTCTGGTGGCATGGTGGGAAAAATGACAGCCATAAGGGTCTGATGGAAGGCAAATGATGTCAGTATAAGTGAGACTTTTAAAAAATGTGCACTTTTCTGTTCAGATGGTGTGTAAATGATCACAGAAATACAGGAAAGAGAAATACGTGTGCAAACCAAGAGAAAGCCTAGAAAGCAGAAGGTGATGTTGTGTGGATAATCTAAAGAAATAAACCAGTGCCGTTTGGAAGCAAAGGCAGAGAAAAAATGTCCATATGGAAGCAGCCAGACATACTGAATGGCTTTGAAATAAGAAAGAAAGACTTTCTAGTAGATACAAGAAACTGAGTAACTGGTTAGACAGGTAATTTCATGAAGTCAGTGTATGCATTTTGTGGAGAATATAAGAGCTCACACTGAGAAATTTTATTGTTACAAATCATTGATTGCTTATAGATGAAGCCATTTAGTTTAATTTCACATGTTCTTCATCACATCCATCATCAGTGAATTGGTTAATGTTTCTAAGATGGTCATATATTATATTACAGCCACTCCATTTCACACTCAGAGTAATACAGCTTAATTCATCACTGTCACTTCAGGAAATGTTCTGTAACTGTTTTGACCTGCAAAATGAGAGACAATAAAATGTATAGGAATTTGGTCATTTGAAATCTGAAGAATTACTGAAACATTCTTTCTGAGCTGTAAAATCCTCCAGAAAACACTGCCTTGTCAGTAAAAGAGATGACAATAAGAGCTGAAATAAACTGTGATTTTTAACTAGATGATTATCTACTTCTTCTGTACTCTGAACATTGACTACTCAATGGAGAATTCTGGTGGAAACTCCATTAGAACTGTACATGACCCACATCCCATTGGTCCAAAAAGCTTTCACTGATTATCACTTGCACACTGTCAACGGTCTTCATAAGACAACATTTTTAATATTTCCAATAATAAATTCCATTGGTAATATGCTATTTCTAACTCCTGTAATCTCTGGTATGTCAGAGTCTGAGAAATCACCTTACAATATAATTTTGCCTCTCTGCTAAGGACATACACCCAAATGCATTTATATTTATAACAAAGCAAAATTATGTTCTTCCTCCAGATTTTGTATTAGTAAACATATCCCCATCTCTAGAGGACAGACTTCATATGATGTTGAAGTTCAGGTACTAACTAGAACTCCAGACATACAATTTGTCCTATAGTCATGTGGGGGCCGAGTCTGAATGGAGGTGTGACATTGGGAAAGAATGGGGCCCTCTCCTTCCATATCCCTAATAAAACATCCTGTGTGTTTCTTTACACCGTGATACAAGTTATGGCCAGGCATGATAGGGGAGCCTCTAGTTGGGCTTAATTAAGTAAGAACAAGGCATTTCCGACAGGGAACACAGTATGGGTTCAAGATTCAGTTCCTGTACCTCCAGCATACTCTGGAGATTCAGTCCTGGACCTTCAGTACCCTGTGCATTTTGCTCCTTAAATTCCTTTCATTTGTGGGTAGTAAAATACACAAAGTCATAAAGAAGTGTGCAATATACTGTGATCATGACAATAGCTGGATGTTTAAAAAGCAGGGGAGAGAATAAGATGTTGCTGAGCACAAAGGAAGCTACAGCATACAGTCTTAACATGAAATGTAGAGTGCATTTTGTAACCTAAATTAGGTTTGTTTGTTTACTTACAAAATTTATATCCTACCTTTCTGCCCTTACAAAATGTATCAAGGCTGCTAAGAATTTAAAGTATACAGCATAAATTCTCTCTTTATACATAATCCTTTTTGGGGGTGGCAAGATTCCATGCTCTCCCTCAGCCATTGGCCTGTCAGCCGCCACTCAAGTCACGTGTCATTGGCCGGGTGCTGGGTCCTCTTCCCCGCCCACTTCTCATTCAGCCACTCTGCCCTGTCAGAATTACTTGCAAATGGCTTTCTCTCTTGACAAAGACACTTCTCCTGCTTGCCTCCTGTGTGGGACTTAACGTTTCCCTCAGAGGCTGTTGGTAGGTGTAACAAAATGGCAGTTAGCTAGGAGGCTGAAGTTGGTTCCTTATTCGCACTTCCTTATTCATTCCTTGCCCGGTCCAAACACCGGTTCTGATGCCACGAGCTTCTGCTGCACCAGCTTCAGTTTGCAGGCTTTACCCCGAGGCCTGTATTTCAAATTTGAATAAGGAAGTGGCCCCTGCACCGAAAATGAGGTTTGGACCACCACACCTCGTACACCCCCACATTCACTGGACTCTCCCCTTCGAGGGGACATATGCGGTGTGCTGGTCCAAAGCGCGGTTATGGTGCCAGCTGCTCCAAAGCGCGCTGCCCCCAGGACAGTCACACTGGCAGCGTGGGGATGTGTCGTTTGGGGTGGTCCAAAGATTATTTTGGGGTGCGGCCTGGCCCCAGTGCCTGCCAGTGTGA
>NW_015173706.1:398988-439934 GCF_001447785.1 Gekko japonicus | reverse complement strand
GAGGATTGCATTTAACCCCTGTTAATTTATGTCCTGTTGGTTCATAGTGTGTGCTTACTCCTACAGTTCTGCCTTATTCATTTACTGTGTGTGTGCTCCATAACTGTGTAAATAGTTAAATAAATTCTTTAATTTGGGCTAATAATCTGTGTTGTGCTCTGACCACATAGTCTCCCCTGCTTTGCACAATATCAAAGGGAGGGGTAGCCCAGGAAAGCAAGGAAAGTCCAGACCCTTGGGTTGCCAACTTTTCAGGGATTCCCCCAAAGATTGGGGATTTCATCTCCAAATAGGGAGCTTTGGCCAGAGGGGTCTCACTGTCCCTCTAAAAAGGCAGTGACAATTCAGTGAGTGGTGGCAGTGAACTTAAGGAGTGAGATACACCCACGAGAGCTGAAGAGTGAGGGGGAAATAAAGGTAGGCTGATGGTTGGCTGCAAAGGAGATAGGGTTGCCAACTTCAGGTGGGAAATTCCTGGAGATTCCTGGAGATTTGAGGGATGGAACCTGGAGAGGGTGAGGTGTGAGGAGGGGTGGGACGGCAGACAGGTACGATGCCATAGACTACACCGTCCAGTGAGAACCAGTTTGGTGTAGTGGTTAAATGTGCGGACTTTAATCTGGGAGAGCCAGGGTTGATTCTCCACTCCTCCACTTACAGCTGCTGGATGACCTTGGGCAAGCTATAGTTCTATCAGAGCTGTCCTTGAATGAGCAGTTTCTGTCAGAGCTCTCTCAGCCTCACCTACCTCACAGGGTGTCTGTTGTGGGGAGGGGAAGGGAAAGAACTTTGTAAGTCGCTCTGAGACTCTGAGTGAAGGGCGGGGTATAAATCCAATCTCTTCTTCTTCTTCTTCCAACCAGCCATTCCCTCCTGGGGAACCACTATTGCCAGTCCCCAGGTGAGGGGTGGAGATCACTCAGAATTACAACTGATCTCCGGGAGGGGGGAGGAGATGGAAAGCTGACATCAGAAGAGCAAATAATGGCAGGTTGATGCTTGGCTGGGAAGGAGATAGGGTTGCCAACTCCAGGTTGGGAAATTCCTGGAGATTTGAGGGATGGAGCATGGAGAGGGTGCGGTTTGAGGAGGGGTGGGACCTCAGACAGGTACAATGCCATAGACTCCACCCTCCGAACCAGCCCTTTTCTCCTGGGGAACCATCGTTGCCAATCTCCAGGTGAGGGGTGGAGATCACTCAGAATTACAACTGATCTCCAGGAGGGAGGGCAGAAGTCAGCTGCAGTCAGAGGGGCAGATAATGGTAGGTTGATGGTTAGCTGTGAAGGGGATGGAGTTGCCAACTCCAGGCTGGGAAATTCCTGGGGATTTGAGGGGTGGAGCCTGGAGAGGGTGGGAAGAGGTCGCCACCGCAAATTGACACTGAGTGCCCAAGGCCTTGGCACTCTCCCAGAGCCTCTTTCTAGATCTTATTGTATTTATTTTCACAACGGGCCTTATTCCTAGTTACATTATAAAACCAATGAAAATCAACCCCCCCAAATACATCATTAAAACAATTCTTAAAAAAAAAGTTAAAATGCATTTAAAATACATACAAAATGTAAGTGCAAGATAGAACTGAGTGTCATCTGCACATTGGTGATAACCCAGTCCATATGTCTGGATGACCTCACTCAGCAGCTTCATGTAGATGTTAAAGAGCACAAGGAACAAGATGGAACCTTGCGGAACCCTGTGGGCTAGAGGCCAAGGTGCTGAACTGCGGTCCCCCAGCACCACCTTCTGAAACTTACCCTGAAGGTGTCTGAAGAAATGAGCAGTGACTCATGAAAGCTTATACCCTACCACAAATTGTGTTAGTTTGTAAGGTGCTACTGGTCTCTTACTCTTTTCTACTGCTACAGACAGACTAACACCGTTAACAGTCTTGATGTACTTCCAGGTTTGGTTAGCTGCTGCTGGATGGGGGAAAAACTCTCTAAATGCAGCAAGGCATGATGGGATGGAGAAGTGATACCACTTTTTCTTTGAAAACATAAAAGCCACCAGTTATTTAAATTTATTCCTAACAAGATCACGTGGGTACCTTGTAATGCAGAAAGACAGGAAGAGAAAATGTGATTTCTTAGTAATGCTGGAGGATAATTTTAGTTGGACATGTTAGGTCAGATGCAGGAAAAACAAACTGAGTAATGCTACTTCTGTATATTTATCTGAACATCTTTAACATGCCACTCAGTCAAAGCTAACCTAACCTGGAGTAGATCAAGATGAGTAGCCATCCTAGTCTGTCTGTAGCAGTAGAAAGGAGTAAGAGTCTAGTACCACCTTAAAGACTAACAAAATTTGTGGTAGGATATGAATTTTTGTGAGTCACTGGTCACTTCTTCAGATACCTGGAGGGTAAATTTCAGAAGGTGGTGCTGGGGGACTGCATTTCAGGCCCTTGGCCTCTGGCCCATGGGGTTCTGCAAGGTCCCATCTTGTTCCCTGTGCTCTTTAACATCTACATGAAGCTGCTGGGTGAGGTCATCCAGATATTTGGGTTGGGTTGTCATCAATATACAGATGAAAATGCCCCTCATCACTGAAAGCAGAATCATAGGATTCTATGATTCTGCCTCCAATGATGGGGGGCATTCCCAACACCACCCCATTTAGACAAAGACTCTTCATTGTAAGTGGTACACGGATTAAATGGCAGATTATTGACTAGTCTTCCTTGAGTTCAAGGATCCCTCTCTTAGATGGCTAAATACACTATTGTATAAATGGTTTAAATTAGATGCAGCTTGTACAAAAAAAGATCTCAGGATGCAACAAGAAATGTTCAGACAAATCATGAATGGCCACTCATATGATTTGCTTTCTTTCCTTTCATTGTTTCATTCTTCATGTTTCGTGTTTTGGGCTCTTCTTATGTTCTGTACAGAGGAGGGCAACCAAGATGACTAAGGGGTTGGAGCATCTTCCCTATGAGGAAAGGCTGAAGAGAAAGGTTGTCATCCCCCAGGTGGGAGTGGCAGATGTTGGAGCTTTATGGGCTCCTGCCCGCTGCCAGCCAGCTGGCTGATGGGGGAAGCCCTGCCCCTAACAGCCATGACCCGGTGCAAGGTGACACTCTGATATTTTGGGCAAAGCTCTATGGTAACCATAGAGTTTTGCCCCAAATACCAGAGCATTGATGTACAATGCCACCGGTGTGATGACATCACTTCTGCATGATGTCATCATGTTGGGGATGTTGCACATGGCTACATTGCCCTGCCCCCCCACTCCCAGAGAGCTCCCTCCCACCCCGGTGGGATCTTAGGACCTGTCAACCCTGCTGAAGAATTTGGGACTTTTCGGTTTAGAAAAGAGATGACTAAGGGGGGACATAATATAGGTTTATAAAATTATGAATGTGTGCAGTGCTAGAGGCTTGCAGCCCATCAGGAATCATCTAAAGATGTTCGTTGTATGTATGTGGAGAGTGGACATCCAGCCATCACCATCTGAAAAATTGCAGTGGCTTATTTTCAAGTTTGTCTAGGAAAAATTTTATTATTCCATTTTTTCATACACATTTGGGAGGAAATATGAATATATCTAACACTGAATGATTTATCGAAGTTAAGGAAGTGCACTGCATTTGCCCCAGTCCAATTAAGAGTGTTATGTATATTCCTAGGTAGGAAATTGCATTCACAAGTAGGTACTACATGCAGCTATGATGGTGAGCCCCAAGGAGCTCTTTTTTTTAAAAAAGCCAAATTTCTGACCAATGGTAGGTCTGAAGGCAGTTCACCTATTGACCCTACTCTACCCAACACCTGACTGAGTGGATATTAGGGTTCTTCTAAAAAACAAAACAAATCTATATGTCATTAGCACTGGTTAATGGTTTTATCATAGAAATGGTATATACAAACTCGGGGTGTGTGTGAGATTCTGGTCTTTATAAAAACTCCAAAATGAATATATGATTGCAGTTTATTGCACATTGCAGCTTATTTTGAGGAGGGAAATACTTCATAAGAGTTTTTTCCTTTAATTCTCAAATGTACAATTTGCCTAAATTAGATGTTGGAAATGTTTTTTCCCCCTCTCTTCACATCTTTAATAACATATCATGAAAAGCAGAGTTGGATGTGATTTAAGACATACAGATCATATTTGCTTTATTCTTTCTACATTTCCTGTTATCTACCAACAAGGATAAAAGAAAGAACAATTCTGTTCCATTGGTTAGAAATCCTTTACAGGATGACTCCCAAACAAGCAGATGTAAAGGCAAATTTATCTTTATTACATTTTCGCTCATGGTTTGTGGCTCTAATTGCTTTATTTGAAGTTGACTAAATGCCCATTTGTGTGACACATTATTGCTGCTTTAGCTATAACCATCAGGGAGAAGATGTGAAGCCTTGAGAAGATTTTATCTTTTTGCTTCCCCTTCCACCCTTTGCATTCTGATTGGAGAAGTCAGATCCATGAAGAGGAACACATACATAAATTTTAAGCAGTAAATTTAAAAAGGGTGTTCTGTTAACTGCAGTGAAGCATTGGAAGGAGTTAGCATCCTTCGTACAACCCTCCCTCCCTCCCTTATTAATATTTGGCATTATTTTATATTAGAAACTATGCTTCTGTTCAGACAGTCAGCACCATTATGTGATGGCTTTCTGGAGTGCCTGAGATCACTAGCCACTTTTTTTTTAATCCAGCAGGATTGCAAAGAGGTGCTAAAAATGTGAATCAGACACCAAACACATAATTGTTTTAAACCCACAGGTTTCAGCTCTAAGGTGCAGCCTATCAACACCATTCTCCCACACCATACAATGCACAAGTTCAAGTACTGATGCACAGCACCAAGAGATATATCTCTAGCCCCCTTGGATCATTCAGCCATGAATGGCTTGCTTGGGAGCATCTCCCCATCCCTAGACACCTCAGGGTGCCTTGGCAATCTAATTAAATTTCAAACTCGTATGAGAACTCTAATTAAGGCTTCATAAGTCTCTCAGAATCAGACCTATTTGTGTCACCCAACCCCATGTAAACAAATATGAAGCAAAAGAAAAAAGGTTCAGTATTCTGGCCAATCAGGCAGGAACCCAAGAAATTCCTGCTCAGCCCCAAAGCAACTGGCTAATCCCACATTTTATTTTTTATTTTTTAATTATTTTATTTTCAATTTTCCATAAACACATAACATAATATCCAAGTTTGTCTTGTTCTCCAACATTTTAGGGTTACACTAAACATTTTCTATACATTTATTAACTTTTTGCCAATTTTGTTTAAAGTTATTATCAGTTTTCCTCGCTAAATACATATTCAGATTATCCATTTCTACTATCCCAAAAAGTTTCATAATCACCTCCTCTCTACTCGGTATTCTATCTGTTTTCCAATTCTTTGCAACAATTATTCTTGATATTGTGATTATATATAATATGATATAATATGATACATAGTTCATTATGTTTAATTCCATCTGGTGTAATATTTAGTAAGAAAATTTCTGATGACATCGGTAAGTCTATCCCTGTAATTTCTTTTATTAGATGCTTAGTATTTTTCCCAAAAAAATTGTATTTTCTCACACCTCCACCATATATGAAAGTACGTTCCTATATTATTTCTGCATCTCCAGCAGTTTCCAGATACATTGGCATAACATTTGAGCAATTTGTCAGGAGTCCAGTGCCATCTGTATAGCATTTTAATTATATTTTCTTTATAAGATGTAGATCTTAAATATTTAATAAATCTCCATGTTTTTTCCCATTCTTCTAGTCTTATATTGTGCCCTATATCTTTTGTCCATGTTATCATTGATGGTTTTAACCATTCCTCCATTGTTTCCTCTTCTAGTAGAAATTTATAAAATTTTTGTATCAATTTATCATCTGATTTTAGCCATATATTATCTAATTCTGGTTTTGATTTATAGAATCCCACATTTTATTGTGCCACACTGAGGGTGCAGGGGAGATCTTCTGCAAAAAGTGCACAAGAACTGCCTTAAATAGCCTCCTCTTCTCAGCAACCTCATTAGATGTACTGTGCATCGCAACCTGATCACCCTATTCCCTTATCAACTCCCCCTCCACAGAAATGTCTAAGGCAGGGTGCAGAAGGAGTGCATTCTTTGTTTAGAGCCCACCTTGAATTCTCCTGGGACAGTAGCAACATGAGAATAACAGCTAGAGAGAGGAATGCATGCATGCGCCGAGTAGCTGGCTGCTAACCCGGACCGCTCCTGAGATTTACAACCTATATAGCTCAAAAAGAATGTAAATACCCTTATCTAAAAAAGGGGGAAAAAACACAGGACAGCCTCAGCAAAAAATTAACAGTCAGCAGAAGATTCTTGCATAAGCCTCAGCCTGGTAAGACAGCAGTTAAAAAGCAGTTAAAAAGTAGTTAAAAAGCAGGGAAATGGCGAAGACTATTCGGGAACTCTCTGAGCAATTGGCTGGCTTTGAAAAGAGAGTCTTAGCCTCCCAGGAGAAAATGGGGGAAGAAATAAAGGAGGTAAAAGAGAAAATTATGGGTTTGGCAGAAGAGATAAGCTCAATTAAGCAAACTGCAATTTCTTCTAAGGAACAGGCAGTAAAAAACACACAGTGGTTAAACCAATTAACAAGCCAGCTTAATGACCTCTCGGATCGTAACAGAAGGGCAAACTTAATTCTGGCAGGGATTACTGAAGATGTAGGCTTCAAGTCCTTGGAAGAATCCCTAAGGGCGTGGATAGAGAAGAATGGTGTAAAAATTAACCCAGAAGCCATTGAGAGAGCCCACAGGTTGCCGAGAAGAGGAGGGGGAGAAACCCCAAGAGACATCATTATTAAATTTAGTAAAGAAAAACTGCAGCAACAAGTTTACAAGACATTAAAAAAGAAACCAGATTTGAACTTCAGGGGGAAAAAGGTTTGGGTGAGAGAAGATTACTGTCAAGAAACTATTATGAAGAAAAAACAAATGAGACCCTTTGGCCTGAGACTCTATGCCAACAATGTAAAATTTTCATGGGGTTATCCTTCCTCAATAATAGTGTTTAAGGAGGGGAGGAGGCATATAGCATGAAACCCTAAAGAGGCAGTGGAACTCCTCAAGCGATTAGGAATAGACACAGATGACTTCAGAGACCAGGACATGGAGGAAGAAATAGAAGCAACAGAAGACACGGGAGAAGGAGTTTCAGGGAGAGGCGAGAAAAGTCCAAGGACAGGATCGCTTGCAGAAACTACATAAAGGGAAGTATACAAATGTGAAATGTGAAATGAGCAAGATTACTATGTTTAAAGGCTAAGGAGAGGGAGGGTGTGTGTGCATTTCTGCAGGTGGGGAGACGGGATGAAGTTTTCATCACCAAAGTTGTCTCAACCACATGGGGGGAGGGGAGGGAAGGGGTTCTTTAATGAATAATAATAGCAACTTCCAGCCAGGGTGGCCAAAGGCTCAAAATAATATGGAAAATGGATAGGACAATAAGATTACTTTCACTGAATGTAAATGGGTTAACATCAAACCTTAAGAGGTATAGGATATCCAAAATAGCTAGAGAACAAATGATAGATTTGTTGTGCTTGCAAGAGACACATAAAAGGAAAAATGACAAAAAACCACTATTAAACGATCCAAAGTGGCAAGTCTTGGAAGAAGCCAGAAGTAATTCCAAGGTTAGAGGGGTAGCAGTTTTGATCCACAGGAAGCTTCAAGTGGAAGAGGTGGAGAAGTTAATAGATAAAGAAGGTAGATATTAGTTAAATTTAAACTGGAAGGAAAACGGTACACAATAGTAAATGTCTACACCCCAAATAAAAAGGAAAAGAAATTTTTAACTAGGATCTTTAAAGAAGAGCCTAAACTTCTCAGAAGGTGAACTAATTATAACAGGAGACTTAAATACTGATATTACAAAGAATAAGAATATCAAGCTAGGGGAATGGGGACTGAAGGAAGCGCATGAATGTATAGGTATACGACCGAGGCCTACACATATATCCAACAGACATAAAACGTCATCATGTATAGATTATATCATACTAGGAAAAAATAATAACATAGTTATAAAAGATATTAAAACCCATCCAATTTGGATATCCGACCACGCTCCTAAAAGTATAGAGTTCGAAATAAAGCAACCCAATATAAAAAGACCGTGGAGATACAATAGTCTAATAATGATCAAACAAGAGGACAGAAAATATATGGAGGAGCAGATAAGCTTATACTTTAAAGAGAATAGAGGAACGGTAACCACTAACATACTGTGGGATGCCGCCAAGGCGGTAATAAGGGGACATTGTATAAAGAAAGAAAAGAATATAAAAAGGGAATGGCATAACAAAAGACAACCCAAACTTCAGGAACTAGAGAAGTTACAAAGAAAACTAACCGGAAAATATGACCCTAGGGTACAAAGTAAAATTAAAGAGTTTCAGAAACAGTTAGAAGAATTAGATATAGCGACACTATGGAAAAAGGGACTCATGGTCAAAATGAATTTCAGAGGAATACCATTAACACAGCAAAAAGATTGGCAAACTATCTGAAGGTTAAAAGAGCAAAGCAAAGCGTTAAAAGTATAAATTACAACAAGAAAGTAACACAAAACCCTAAGGAAATTACAGAGGCCTTTGAGAAATTTTATCAAGACCTGTATAAAAAGAAGAATACAGGGGACTTTCAGGAGGAAATTAGTCAAACAATAGAAGAAACAGAGAGAGGAAAACTGAGGGAGATGATTATGGCCCAAGAAATAAGGGAAGTAATTAGAGAACTTAAGAGGGGCAAATCTCCTGGGTTAGATGGTTTTACGGGAGAATTTTTCAAAGAAATGAGGGATATCTTAGTACCGGAACTTCAGGTACTGTTCAATGAAGTTCTGGAGGGTAAAAGCGCTCCAGACTCATGGAGGAAGACCAAAATAATACTGATCCTTAAACCTCAGAAAGACCCTAAAGAAGTAGGATCATATAGACCCATAAGTCTCCTAAAACAAGACTATAAGATCTTTGCAAAAATATTGGCAAACAGACTAAAGAAGGTAATTCCATCTATAATAAAAGGTGACCAGTATGGGTTTGTAAAAGGTAGAAGTATAGCGTACCCTATAAGGAATATCATAATTGTGTTATACCATGGACACCATACGAAGATAAGGACTATTAAAACTAGATGTTTACAAAGCCATTGACACTCTATTCCATGAATACCTATGGCAAATAATGAGTAAAGTGGGAATCGAAAAGGAATTCCTAGAGGCAATTAAGGAAATATACAAAGGAGGGAAGGCAATAGTGAGAGTAAATAACGAGCATTCACAAGCATTCCCAATACAAAGAGGGGTACGGCAAGGGTGCCCATTGTCACCGCTACTCTTCATAATGGCGGTAGAACAGTTAGTGGAATGAATCCAAAATTCGGGGAGAAAAGAAGGTTATAAGATAGGGAAGACGGAAATGAAAATTAATTTGTTTGCAGATGACATCATAATCATCATGACAAATCCTAAGGAGGGAATAAAGGAAGTAAAGATTATTTTAGATGATTTTGAAAAAAAACTCAGGGCTAAGTGTAAATATGACAAAATCAGAAATTTTATACTTAAATGTAAATAGAGAAGAAAAGAAATAAATAAATAGAAGTACAAATATAGGGCTAAGAATAAAGAAATTTAAATATTTAGGTATAGTAATACAGAAAAATCTGGATAAGATGATAAAGGATGCGGAGAAATAGAACGGCTCGGCACCCTTCCAGCCTGAGACCCATCCCAAGGGTGACTGACAGTGGGGCTGTGATGGAGAACCCCTCTCCGTCATTGGTGCTGTGCAATGCCAGATCGATTAACAACAAAGCTGCTGTCCTTTGGGACTTTGTAATGGATCAACAAGCTGACCTGGCGTGCGTGACCGAGACCTGGGTCAGGGAGGGGAAACTAGCTCTTGCCCAGCTTGCCCCACCTGGTTTCTTGGTCCTTCATCAATCACGGACGAAGGGGCGGGGGGGAGGAGTGGCTATTTTCATTCGGGAGGCTTTCTCCTTCAGGGCGCTCCCGGCCATGAGTGTGTCGAAGCGATGCTGGAGGCTGAGGAGAGTTTGGCGATTTGGGTGGTGTACCGACCGACTAGCGCACCGGCCAACAGCCTGCCGTCCCTGCTGGAGGCCATATCAGGCTGGGCGCTGGAGCACCCTAGGCTGTTGGTCGTGGGTGATTTCAACGTCCATGCCGAGGACGCGACCACCAGCCGGGCTGCGGACCTGGTGTCGTCCATGGCGGCACTGGGACTCTCTCAGGTCATCACGGCCCCCACACATCGGGCTGGTCATATGCTCGACTTGATCTTCGTGGCTGGGGTGATGGTGGACCGGATTACTGCAATAGCGGTACCATGGTCGGACCCCCAGGCCCTGAAGGCCCGTCTGAATGTGCCACCCGACCCCGCTTAGGCGGCGAGCGGATTTTTGCTCACCCGCGAGGCCAAATGGACCCTATGCAGCTTCAGATGGCGTTGCGGGAGGCAAAGCCCCCTATCAGCTCATTGAATGAGCTAGTGGAGGACCGGCATGACCGGCTCTCCATGGCCATTGATGAGATTGCTCCCAGGCATCCTCTCCGGACTCGCGCTAGGCGGGCGCCCTGGTACACCCAGGAGCTGTGCCAGCTGAAGCGAGAACTGAAACGATTAGAGAGACGGTGGCACCGTGCTCATGACGAGACATCAAGAGCATCCTATAGGACGTTTATGAAAGCCTATGAGATGGCAGTCAAGGCCGCAAAGAGGGAGTTCTTTGCGGCCAGGATTGTATCTGCTAGCTCATGCCTGGCACAATTATTTAGTACGATTCGGTCATTGACAACTCTGCCACAGGGCAGGCAAAATGTGAGGGAATTGGATATCGGCTGTGAGGCATTTGCGAGCTATTTTGCAGAGAAAGTCTTGGCACTCCGCCATGACCTCTCCACTACAATTGATACAGTGAGCAAATTTGAGGCCCCTTGCACGCCTTTGGAGCCGGGTTTAGTAAGTTTTTGCCCACTCAGCCTGGAAGAAGTTGACAGATTGCTTGCGGTGGTGCACCCAACCACATGTGACTTTGATCCGTGCCCCTCCTGGCTCATTAAAATGGGTCGCGAGGGGTTTCGGGGTGCTCTGCGGGAGATTATTAACAAGTCTCTCTTGGAGGGACGATTCCCCAGGGCACTCAAGGAAGCGATGGTCCGCCCTCTCCTAAAAAAGCATTAGACCCGGCCGAATTGGCCAACTATTTGGGCAAATTGATAGAGAAAGCGGTGGCGACACAGCTGCAGGCATTTCTGGATGATGCTTCTGTCCTCGATGCCCACCAGTCTGGGTTTCGTCCGGGTCATGGGGTGGAGACTGTGCTGGTCGCACTGTGCTGGCAACCACACTGGCTAAGAAGACCCTCTAGATGGGCGCCATTAGAATCTATCATAGAAAAGGAGCAAGAAATTAAATGGTGGGAAATTTTAAGGTCTAAAGGATACCATAGCGTGGAGGATTTGTTTAGAGGGAAAATCCTTAAGTCACTTCAAGAAGTAACAGATGAGATAGGTAAACAATACTGGTTAAAAATAGCAGGTCTCCACAAGGGTATAAAAGAGATTAATGAAAAAGAAGAAATGTGGATAGACGAACCAATGGAAGAAATATATAAAGAAATGGTTGAGAAGAAGCAAGGTCTAGTAGGGAAAATTTACAAAAAGATGATATTAAACAAAAATAAAATGATAGAATATTTACAAAAAGTGTAGAGTAGAGAAGGACGGATATCAGAAAGGATGGCAGGTAAAATCATGAAAGGAATAGACAAAATTAAAGTATTTAGATTCTTCAACTTAATGCTGACAAGCACAATGGGAAACTTGAGTGTGGATAAGGAAGTCCAAGCCCTAGCTAAGGCCATGATATTGGAGGGGAAAGCTACTATAGCTCTGGGCTGGAAGGATAAAAGTAAGTGGACAGTGGAAATCTGGCACAGCTATTTGTTTGATTTTATACAGTCAGACATCGCGAAAGCCCTGCGCAAGGAGTCATCGTGGGAAGGGAAATCGGCAGAAATTTGGAAAAGATGGAGGACCCATCTGGAGTGAATATCCAAGGAGGGAAGGGAAGACATTCGGTGGAAGATTCTGACTATGTGCCCGTGGCTGGAGAGAAAAGACTAAGGACTACACGAAGATAGGGAAGGGAGGTGGGAGGGAAGGGAAGGGGAGGAAAAATTGTAAAATGCTTTAAAAAATGGAATGTAAAAGTGATGGATAAAACCAATAAAAATTAATATATATAAAAAAAGAACAGCTAGATTCAAGTCCAATAACACCTTAGAGAGCTCTGACATGAGAAGAAATGCACACCTCCTGTTGTTTCATGGCTTCCTCATCTCCATCTATTGCTGGCTCATCCTGTACATACTGCTAGATTGCTTATCCCTATATTAAAGGAGTTTTAAAATTATTTCCCATCCCCCCAGTGCTGAATCTGCTGTGTTATTGTTCTAGTGTTTTCTTCTTTAACACCTCGTTTTCAGTACAGTCAATGTTCCATTAATTTATTTTCCATCCAGATTATTCCACCACTGTATGCTTTACAAAAGCACCATGCTGTTGTTGTGAATGGTGAAGGGGTCTGAAATAACTGGTCAATTATATATCCATTATGTTTCAAAAATCCTGATGGATTCAAGCTTTTGCCCACCAACAGTTTACACCCCCTGCCAAGAGCCCTCAAGGCTAATAATGTGGAAAAGGTGCAGGAGAATTGCAAATCAAGTCTTATTCCTATATTCAAAAAGATGGGTTCAGATGATTCTTTGCAAAATAAAAACCCACCTAAATCATTACATTAAATTATTAAAAAGGAAAACCAACAGGTCTTTTCTTCCGGAATATAAAACCCTGCAATTTCAAAACTACTTAGAAATACAAATTAAGAACATAAAAGAGCAAAGGCTTAAATTACCTAATGGCATTAAATGGTTTCACCTTTTACAGCAAATTAGCATTTGGAGGTAAACAGGTGCTACCTATAAACATAGTTATTCCTCTTCTAATGTATTTCTTTCACAAAGATATGTCACAAGGGCCACTGCTAGCATTCATTATATTTTAATATTCAGTTCAGCTCTAGAGACTTCACATTATTATTGCTGTTGATGTTTATGCTGTCATAAATCATGTACAATATACTTATTTATTTAGCAATTTACACTCCACTTTTGCAATATGTTCAAAGCAGCTTCTAATAAAAACATGCAAATATCATATACATAAGAAATATTTGTAGAATCTCACATATTTAAGTCTTAACAAAAGGTCTTTTTATGTTCTTGCAGCTTGTTGCTTGTTAGCTGCCTTGAGTATCAGAAGATAAGGTGGGATATAAACAGGGTCACAGGTACATCTGGGCAACTGGTGGGAGTATAGGGAAAGGCAGGGACATGGAAGGGCGACAGCATTTGGGTGACAGCATTTATTTATTTATTTATTTATTGAGACCTTTATCCCACCCTACCCCACAAGTGAGCTCAGAGCAGTTTACAGCATATCAAATCACAATAACATTTCCATAAAATCATTAACTGTTAAAACATTCACTAGTAAAAATGCAGATATGGTAATTAAAACATAATAACAGGTCAATGAATAACCACACTCCCACAATACTAACCCATACCAGAGAGAGCAATAGATCTGATGCTACAGGTGATAGGGCCGTCAGAGCAGGAGAGGGTGATGTTAATTGACGTGACATGACTTCCAGGGAAAAAAACAGAAGTGCTGCCACATATCTATGGGAATCACCTATTCCTAAAATACACTGACTTCACTTCCGAGTTTTTCTCAGAAGTGATGTCATGTCATCACTGGACCACAATTTTTTCCCCCTTCCCACCAGCCACCAAAGTGGTGGCTGGAAACAGGAGCCTGGACAGGGCATCCCCCACTCCTGCTGGGACCCTGGATATAAATATTTTAAATACATGAACAAACAGCCCCACTTCATAATATTTCACTATTGAACCCAAACACTGAATAAAGCACCTTTCCACCTTTCAGCTTCACCCACTTCCTAAGCAATGTTTAGTTACTTCTTCCTTCTCTAATCTGCATGCATTGGCTTGGATACTGAAGAAAATTACTGTGAATGGAAGGGGGGTGGCTATTACTGATTTCCCATATTACAGACCTCAAACTCCCCCTATGACACTCCTGGGTCCACACACTCCAGGAATAGCATTTCTTAGATTAGTGTGGGCTGTAGAAAGAGGGAGGAGGTGGAAAGTCTCACTACACTGATGGAAATCCCTTCTATCAGTGGAGAACTTCCACAGGATCCAAACCAAACCTTAATCCACATTCAGGCTACAGAAGTTTCCCTTTCTTCCACCAGAGATTCCTACTACAGCATAACCCCATGTATTGTATTCCTCCTCCTATTAACAGAGTCCTCCAGCAGACTGACCTCTGAGCCACCGTGGCCCATTATCCCTATCTCTATCTTTATCTATCTGCCATCTATCTATCAATCATCTGTCTGTCTGTCCATCTGTGAAAATTATTTGGAAACATTGTGCTTTATGTTAACAGGATTTTATTCCAAGTAAACATACACAGGATCAGGCAGCAAGGTTCAGTCCTCAGCATGCTTACTGAGAAGAAGTTCATACTGAACCCAATGGGGCTTTCATCGGCGTCAACATATTTAGAATTAGGCTTTGAGAAAAAAAGGGGGGGGGAAACAGCCCAAGTGAGGAGAAGAAGCTGGAAAAGTTTTCTCTCTGATAAAGTATTTTCTTGGGCATCTTTCTTTCACATCACTGTTAAGAACAGAGAGTAGTTCAAGCTCTTCCTAATAAAGAAATATCAGGAAATAGAACGAACAGCTACACAAAGTGATAGTGGTTTTGCCAGGAGGAAAATTTCAAAATGTTTCTTCTCCAAGATTCTCCTGTGGTGAGTGCTCAGGCACAGATGATTATGTGTCTATTGATTTAGCTTGCAAAAGTGAGTCACAGCACAGGGGATTTTTTTTTTCACTTTCAGCAACTTCTCACTCTTTTTTTGGCTCAGCAATTTGGATAAAGTGCAGCCACTGTGACAGCCATGTTTGTAGAGCTTTGGGGGCTGACTGAATGAGAAAGCGCAAAAGCTGCCCTTAAATGCTCACTTGCACATTCCCTATTTACTTGCTTTTAGGAGATGAAATTTGAAAACAATTCCAAGTTGCCTCCTCACTCATTCCATGAAGAGAAACCATGTTTTCTTTACATTGGCCCTGGTCACACGGGCAGGAAACTGCGGGGGGGAAGCGTGGCTGTTTGCCCTGGGGCAAACTAACACGCAGTAAAGCGATCATACCTCCTGTGGAGGTTCTGTGGAGGTACCGTGGAGCTTCTGTGGTTACGGAGAGGCGTCGATCACAACACATGCCTGCGCGCAACGAAGAAGCGCGCGGCGAACTAGTTTTCTTTTTTTGTGTTCACTACGAATGCGCATGCTCCGTTGGGTGCATGTGCGCAACCACGGGGACTTGGGGAAAAAAAAAAACCTTTTTCACAAGGGGACATGGGCGGGCACCGGATGCCACCGGAAACGCGATCAGACGCCCGCCCTTGCCCCGCAGTTTCCGGAAACTAGTACCTCCGAGGTACTAGTTTTTTGCTGCGCGGTTTCGGGAGGAAGCCTCGGTTGTGCCACAGAAGCGCTACGCTCCCCAGATGTGCTGGTGAGATCGCGCCCGGAAACTCCGCCTGTCTTCCGTATCTCTTGCGTGGCTAATGTTGCGTGCGACCGCAGCCATCATTTCCCCCAGTCTTTACAAGGCACCCTTACTGGGAAGGTTTTCTTACTGCAGACAACTTTGATTAGAGGGTTACTCTTGCCTTGCCCTCTGCTCCAAACACTTTTGGAAACCAAACTACTGTTCATTGGGTAATCACTTAACAATCAAAACAAATTATGGAAGAAAGGTGCAAGGTGAAAAATAATATTTAGTTTCAACAACTGCCATGAACAAACATTCAAAGACAATTCTTGAAAAACCCATTTTGCCTTGGGTAAGTTAAAAACAGCTTGGAAAGCTAATGCTCTCTGACAGTCCTGGTTTATGGGCTGTAAAAGTCTACTGTAACATGAGGAAAGGTCCTAGGAAACTGATGCTGTTCCAGCATTGATCACAAAAAGATGTTGAGCCTGCCAGGACCCATAAAGGTACTTCAGGCACAGCCAGAAAGGAGCATTCCAGTGGAAGGTTTGATCTTTTTGCTTTGGACTTAGACTTCTATGCCCAGGCACTTCCTTTAAGAGTTTGCTCAGTTTCTAAAGCAGTTTGCTATGCAGACCTGGGGGGTGGGGGTGGGACTGTTTGAAACACATGCACACATAAAGATATATTTGGCTTTTGTAACTAGTTGTATGCTTCCTACCTAAGGAGTGGTCAGTTTCAGTCAGCAAATAGACTTGAAATGGTCAAAGAAAATATCCAAGGAAACCCTGATCTGTTTCCTCTAAACCTTATATTCTTAGAAATAAGCTTGCATGAAAAGAATGACATAACTTCCTTTGTGATCCTGGTGAGGAGGCCTAGGCCTTCTCCTTTCTTCTGGTAAGTCCCCCTTGCTGATTGGCAGCTGGACGGAAGTCCCCCTGATCAATGGCTGGGGGTAGGACCTGGCAGCAGAGGACCACTCTTCCACTGGGGAATCTGGCAACCCTACCTAAGACCCACATATATAAAGGACTATTTCACTCTGTACCAACTATGGTCTTCAGGCTGCCACCTGCTGGCAGTTCTACCAGATAAGGCAACCTGTCTGGCATCAACCACAACTCATGCCTTCTCCATTGTTGCTCTCACTCTATGGAATTGGCTCCCTGAGGAAGTGAGGGGGAGCAGCATTTTTAGAAATGTTAAGGAGCTGTGTAAGTGATTTCATTTGCCAATGCTTTTATTGGAATATTACTTGCAGGTTATTTTGGGATGAAGGGTGTTATTTGGGGGGTTAGGTGATTAGATTTTAAATTCTAATGTTTTTAATTATGATTTACAAGCTGCCTTGAGCCCCTAGGAACAGCAACATAAAGATATTTTATCCAGGTTTGTTTTATTTATTTGTTTTTTTGGAAATTGATGTGAAAGAAAGATGCCCAAGAAAATACTTTATCAGAGAGAAGACTTTTCCAGCTTCTTCTCCTCACTTGGGCTGTTTTTTTTTTCTCCCTCACAGCCTAATTCTAAATATGTTGACGCAGATGAAAGTCCCATTGGGTTCAGTATGAACTTCTTCTCAGTAAGCATGCTGAGGACTGAATACCTTGCTGCCTGATCCTGTGTATGTTTACTTGGAATAATAAGGCCAGAAATACTATTGTTAAAACTTCATTGTCATGTTTCCAAAAAGACTTCAAGTGGTTCTTCTGTATTTTATTTCAGTGGTTAGATTGTCTTCACTAGAGCAAGCATAAAGTTACTTTTTTTTTACAAGGAGGAAAATGTCTGCTCCAGCTTGAATCATTATGAGCCCCTTTAATTAACTGGATAACTAAGTAACATATGTAACAGAATACAAGCTTTGTGATATGTGTTTACAGTTTGAAATTTTATCTTGATTTTATAATATTTTTAAAAAAGAAATGCTTTAATAAATAAATAATAGATCCCTGCACTATGAGCCTTATGAAATGGTGGTGGAAAGTGCTGTCAAATCACAGCTGACCAATGGTGCCCCTGTGGGATTTTCAAGGCAAGAGATGTTCAGCAGTGGTTTGCCATTGCCTGTCTCTATGTCACTACCCTGGTTTTCCTTGGAGGTCTCCCATCCTAAAACTAGACAGGGCTGACCATGCTTAGCTTCCAAGATCTGACAAGATCAGGTTAGCCTGGGCTATCCAAGTCAGGGCCCTTATGAAATTTGTTGTTGTTCAGTTGCACAATTGAGTCTGACTATTCGTGACCCCATGGACCACATCACACCAGGCCCTCCTGTCTTCCATCGTGCTCTGGAGTTTGCTTAGTTTAATGGAACAGGTCAGCTGAATTTGTTAGTCTGGCTCTGGCAATCAGTAATATTACATTTTCAAAATACTTGGCTCTGGCAATCAGTAATATTACATTTTCAAAATACTAAGAACAAAAATCAATTCTGCAAATTAATACTTAAGCAATCACACTGTCTGAAGATAGCTCCTGACCAGGGGCTACTTCCTCTGCTTGTGCTGCCAAAGCCTTACCTGGGCGTGTCCTTCCTGGAGCCTCAGAGGGGGCAGAGGCTGAAACAACTGAGATCAGCCTCACCCAACAAAGCCAAAAGCCAGGCCAGGACTGGTGGGACAGACCCAGTCTGGCAGGGATGGGGATGATTCCACCAATGCAGGCTCCAGTGGGAGAGAGTCCATCCAGAAGCCTGAGCTTTCTGAAGGCAATGGGAGGGTGGACTTGTTGCAAAGTAGGAAGGGCCCAGAGACCTGGTAGCCCTATAGCTATCTTGCCTGGCTGTGAGGAGGAGACAGAAGTCAGAAAATGAAAGGGCAAGGACCAGGTTTAGGAAAGGGGAAGAGCTAACGAAGGCCACTGGCCTATTACTCCAGGGGTTTGCCAAGGCCCTGGCTGGGGCAGACCCTGGCCTGAGATTGGGTGCTAGTGGGGGATGGGTTAGAACTGGATATGGAACAATTGATTGGTTTAGCATAGAAAAGGAGTATGATAAGGATGTATATTGTCACCTTGCTTATTTAATTTATATGCAGAGTACGTCATATTAAATGCCAGCCTGGATGAATCACAAGCCAGAATTAAGATTGCTGAGAAAAACATCAACAACCTCAGATATGCAGATGATACCACTCTAATGGCAGAAGGTGAAGAGAACCTAAAGAGTCTCTGGTCGAGGTGAAAGAGGAGAGCACAAATTAAGCTAACTCTGGAGCATGATGGAAGACAGGAGGGCCTGGCGTGATGTGGTCCATGGGGTTGCAAAGAGTCGGACTCAACTGTGTGACTGAACAACAACAACGGGGGATGAGTGTCCCAGTTCTGCAGCTCCGAATGTAGCCCACACCCCCCAGGGGTCCCAACGGCCGCCAACTCACCCAGTAGACCTTCGGATCGGGCAGCACCCATGCCGAGTTAGAAAGCAGAACCAGGATGTCGTAGCCCATGAGAGAGCTTTGCAGCACCACCCCCATCACTGCCAGTGAAGCGTGGTGATCTGGGCGAGCCTGAGCACGGAGCAGAGGGCCCCGGGGAGCTACGGGAGAAGCCAACACTGCCGAGGAGAAACTGACAATGGGCGTCCGGATGGTATCTGAGCTTATCACAGGGGGCGGGGCTGGGAGGATGAGGAAAGAGAGATGGGGACCGTGCTGGGAGCAGGGCCGGGTATAAGGGAGAGGGAAGGCAAAGGGGCCGGGGAGGAGGAATGTGCTCGAAACAACCAGGCGGAGATAGTGAGAAGGAGAGTGTGGGGATGCTGAGAAACCCAGATATTGACACAGAGAGCCAGAGGGACTTACGGGGTGCTGTTAACCCTGTCCCCTGCCTATCTGAGGCCCCGACACTCCCCCTCTTCTTTAATGAGTCTCGGCTCCCAGGACCAACTGATCCTCCTTGCCTAGACCCACCACAGCCATGGGAGGGGTGGCGCCAGGGGCGCAGAATGGGCCTGACAATGAGTAGAGATTGCAAAAGTTAAAAGGGAGACTCTTGATGATGACCAGGGAAGAGAAGTAGGCTCAGCTCAAGACTGTGAGAACTGCTGTGGAAGAGAGGAACAAGGTGAAGCAATCCCCTCTGCTTCCAGTTCAGAGGACACAGGGCTCATGGCAAGATGGTGGAGAGGTGACTGGGTGAGACTGGGCAGGAAGAGTGCCACACATACTCCAGAGAAAAATGGGTTGGTTTTTTTTAGTGCTTGAGACATCATTTACTGCAAAGATTAAAGCCAACAGTTTTTGTGGAAGCAAAATTGTTACTGATATACATTGATACATTGTCTTTCTTCCTTTCTTGATTTGGCACATTGATAAGGTAACCCAACTTATATAAAAGAAATATACCAAGTATGAATACAAGACATAAAGTTTCCGTGCTGTTTAGTGTACTCCAGCTGTGAACAAATCTCTATGTTCATTTCTAATAATAGCATTTTAGTCATTCTTGCTGATTAAATATTTTAGTGCTTCCAAAGAAAACCAACAGATAAAGACTAAATTCAGTTCATTTATTAGAACATTCAGTTGAACACATTTATGTTATTTTTCTAGAAGCTAGAACAGCAACAAACAGGTCAGACTTTGTTGTCCTTTGGTACTAGGATACATGCTGGGTTTCAGGAAGCAAATTTTATTGAAATACTTGACAATTGCTCAAATGAACTTTGTGCTTTTTCTGATCTTGACCAAGTAAATAATATTCTCCTGTTTTGTGCTTTGAAGATGTGTGAGTTCTTATTTTTTTATTTTCTATTAATATGTCCATAGTCATTTCTACTTTTTTCATCTTCTTGATCTAAACAGTTAATTTAATTAGATTTCTTTGAGCTGAAGAAGAAGGAAAAATCCCTATATGCCTCCTAATATAACCGCTTGCAGCTCCAGTGGGATAAAGAAAAAATAATTAAGAGTAAAAGTGCCTGACATTTAACTAGTACTATATTTAATGAACTTGTTATTACTACTCTGTAAGAAAACCATTGCCCATTAAAATAAGACTTTATTTTAAAGAAACTGTTACTGTGCAATCCAGATTATAAACTGAGTGTCTTCACTTGTATATTGTATTTCTTCTTGAAAATTCTCAAAATTATTTCAGAAGAATGTGTGATAATGACATTAAAATCTTACAAGGAACCTATATTCAGAAATTTACTAATCAATCAACTCTATTTGTTAATACCTCTAATCTCACTACAAATAATAGTATTTGGTAAAGACATTCAGATAGGGCCATTAATCTGGCATCTTGATCACATAGCTGCACAATATGAGAGAAGAAGGCAAGGGGAGAGTACTTAAACATTCTAAGGAATAGGAAAATCTCCCAACCATAATGTTCTGCAGATAGTAAAAAGCCCAGTAGCACCTTTAAGACTAACAAACTTTATTGTAGCATAAGCGTGGAGGGTATGAAGAAACAGGCCAGAGATATATAGGTGGTAGGGGGTTATGAAGATGTTTCTGTTGGAAAGGATTGCCACCATAGGTGTTGTGCATTGCCACCACAGTTGAAATGAAGAGATGGACACCAATATGGATTTTAAAAAGGCCACTTTATTAATTACTTATAATTAAACAACTGGCAAGGGGCTGCAAAAATGTACTGAGGAATATGACCGGTGTCAAACTCCTGACCACCTTTATTTCCTTCTGGGCGATGCACCTTCCCCGATCTTGAACCACCCAATGTAGCTCTCAACCAGTGCCTTGGCATATTTAGGAGAACCCTCTGGCCCACCACCCCAGAAGCCGCAAGGCCTCCTAAGATAGGCCAGGCCAGATTGTTCTAAAGAAGATCACCCCTTCCCAGCTTTGAACCGTAAAGGCCCGAAAGCCATTCCTGGAGGACCCTTTAATTCCTTTATAACAATGCCCAGATGCTCACTGTTTTCAACTTCCTGATCGCACTATCCCGCCATAGCAAACGCCAAGCCTCTGCTTAGGCCTTCGCCCCCACCAAGTGATCCAGTGCCAACAGCACCCCTCGCCTCAAATCAGCCAAAAATATAGTGTTGCCCTTGTTAGTGAAATGTACCCTGTCCCCCTTATACAGATCCGTTAACTCCACCCCTATATCAGGGTGCAACAAGAAGAGGCCCAAGCCATCTTCCATGGCATTTATAAGCTGCCAATTGGTGTTCCGTCTCACTCAGCCCAAGCACCTAGGAACCCCTAGGCTATGCCACACCTGGCATAGCCAAATTGTATACAAGACCAGCTGCACCCCAGGCAACCGGCTGTCTTTACACCTAGCGGGGTCCCCAAAATTGTGCCAACCTGGCAGGGCACAATAGCTACCAGACTATCTGCACTCTGGGCCACCTTACTCTTATCATCACAAGGTCAGACGCCACTTGTAAAACCAGGGCCTTGACTTTTATGACAACGCAGAATAGCTGACCAGACAATCTGCACTCCGGGTCACCTTGCCCATCATGGTGAGGCTGCAACCCAGGAAACCGGTCCGCTTGTAACACCAGGGCCTTGTTCATGAAGAGGCAGAATAGCCACCAGACCATCTGCACTCCAGGCCACCTTGCCCATCATGGTGAGGCTGAACCCCAGGCAACTGGTCTGCTTGTAACACCAGGGCCTTGCCCTTCATGGCGAGGCAGAACAGCTGACCAGACTATCTGCACTCCATGCCACCTTGCTCTTATCATCACAAGTACAGCCAGCTTGTGACACAAGGGCCTTGTCCTTCATGGCAAAGCAGAATAGCTCACTGATCCACAGCGCCACCCCCCAAAGAAGAGTGCAGTGACTGGGCAAAGGTCCTGACCTGAACACTGACACTACCACATGTCAAGTGAGTGCGTAGCCCAGAGCAGCTGCAGTGGAAGCGGTGCTGAACTGCTGCACCCCAGGCAACCGGCTGTCTTTACACCTAGCGGGGTCCCCAAAATTGTGCCACCCTGGCAGGGCACAATAGCTACCAGACTATCCGCACTCCAGGCCACCTTACTCTTATCATCACAAGGTCAGCCACCACTTGTAAGACCAGGGCCTTGACCTTCATGACAACACAGAATAGCTGACCAGACAATCTGCACTCTGGGTCACCTTGCCCATCATGGTGAGGCTGCACCCCAGGAAACCGGTCCGCTTGTAACACCAGGGCCTTGCCCTTCATGGCAAGGCAGAACAGCTGACCAGACTATCTACACTCCAAGCCACCTTGCTCTTATCATCAGAAGTACAGCCAGCTTGTGACACAAGGGCCTTGTCCTTCATGGCAAAGCGGAATAGCTCACTGATCCACAGCGCCACCCCCCAAAGAAGAGTGCAGTGACTGGGCAAAGGTCCTGACCTGAATACTGACACTACCACACGGCAAGGGAGTGTGTAGCCCAGAGCAGCTGCAGTGGAAGCGGTGCTGAGCTGAGAAGAGTGAGTTCCAAACTTCACCCCAGGAAAGGCCCAACTTGCCCAAAGCCCAGGCACTAACCACCGCAAACTGGTGCCTGATCAGCAGCGTTCCATCCACATGCCTAAAGCGGTAACCATCATCCTAAATTGAAGTGCAGCGAAACCCCAGGTTGCAAAATGACCCTTTTTCACGCCAGGGAAATGGGTTGCCTCTGGTCCTCTAGAGCTCCCTTTTCCCAAGACCTTCATAGAATGTTTTAGTAATTCCACTACATTTACACAGCAATGTTTGCATTTGCACCATCATTGTGATTTGCAAGACACTGCCCAATGTTCATAGGGCTTATGTTTGCACTGATCAATTAAAATAACTTATTGGGTAGCAAAGGGATGTTAATTATCCAGTGATGTTATTTACCTCCATGCCATGAAAAACTACAGCTGTGTATTTCCATGCATTAAATCTCTATTAAACAGAGAATACTTTTTCCTTTGGATCTTCAGACAACCCTGCACCCTGAAAGAAAGGAAATTGAGGCCTAGAACTGTCACTGGCTAAAGTCTATATCAGAAGAGAACGTCTCTGATCTAGTCCTAGATCCCCTGGATTGTCAAACTGCAGAAACAACACTAGAGGAGATCTGGATTAATTCTCTCAGTGCCTTGGCATTTTCAAAGAAGTTTCCAATGATTGCAAGCAGACCTGAACAGGGAGGCATCCATTGTTTTAAAAGTCAAGCCCCAAAAATGCATTTTGAAATGCTTCTAGGTATTTAACTTATCTAGCTCCTCAATAACCACTACGAACCATCATAGCCAGCCAGTAAGTTCGGCATTAAAACTGTGATATTGCCAATTTACAATGTGGTGTCACTTGAAAAACCTGTATAATTTAATTTTGTTTGTTTGTATTTTATTTATTTATTTATTTTAAAACACCTTACCCTGAAGGGTGCACAGTACCTATCATTTCTTCATAGAAACCGGGTTCCTATCCTAAAGACCAGGACAAGCACACAGAAATGTGCACTGGCTCCTTCTTACAATCTGGTATATGCACGTGCATGCAGGCTGTATGCTCACTCGCCATAATGTGAAGATGGCTCCAGTGGCACCTATTTACCATACGTAAGGAAGGCCGGGCTGCCAAGTCTAGAAGTAATTTCATTTCTCCCAAGTGCATGGGCAGAACAGCCGTCTGGCCTCCCAAGCCATGCTGGTGCTCTGATGAGTCCTGCTTAACCCTTGCCCCAACTGGAACCTCCCTGGAAGCCATCTGCCTCATTTCCTGTTGCCATGGTTGTGTTGCCACATCCCAGCCGGCACCTCCCACAGCCTGTCGTCACTAACACCACTCATTTAGGCCCTGGCAACTCACTGGACCTCTTCTTAAAGACAAATGCACTATTAAACCAAGCAAGAATGCTCATTAAGACCATGACATGTAACGACGTGCCAGCTTTCAAATTCTCAGATCACAGCATCAGATGGGAAGTCACACTGCATCCCTGCTAAAACATAAGGTACTAATGAAGTATTGCAGTGGATCATGCCCATAGCTACAGTGGGGCATTTCAGGGTCTGGCCCCCCAACCTCCTACCAAGCCCCCCGACTTCCATCCAGCCCCTAGGCCCTCGACTCTCTGGGGTGCCTGGAGGACTCCTGACTCTCCTGCCTAAAGGACTCTCTACCACTGCCCCTTCCGCAAGCGCAACTTGCCTCCCCACTTAGGCAGGAAGAGTGCAAATGCTGAAAAAGTGAGTTTTTAAAAAATATATTTTTTAAAAAAAAATTTGTGACACCAGTGCCCCCGACTTATTTAAAGGCCCCCCAAATTACAAAATCCTAGTGACGGGTCTGCAATGGATATTTTGAATCCTAACACATGACAAAGACTAACCCAATTTGCCAACTCAGCGTGCATTCACACTGTCAGAGTCATGTGTTGCTGATAAGGGTTCCTTCACAGAAGGAAACCCCTAGACGTTCAGTTGTTTTCTATTCAGATTACACTTGATTTGACCCCCACATGCTAAGTGCCCAATTGAGCTACCCCGTTTCAAGTAGCTGTTCCCATTGACTGCACTCCCACACCTCAAATTCTGCTTCTTTTCAAAGTTTACAGTTAGATACCATTAAAAGCTTCTATAGTATTCAGAGAAGAAGAGACTGGATTTATACCCTGCTCTTCACTTAGAGTGGCCTACAATCTCCTTCCCTTCTTCTCCCCACAAAAGACACCCCATGAGGTAGGTGGGCTGAGAGCTCCAGAGAACCGCTCCTGAGAGAACATCTCCAAGAGAACTGTGACTAACCCAATGTCACCCAGCTGGCTTCATGTGGAGGAATGTGGATAGAACATCTCCAAAAGAACTGTGACTGACCCAAGGTCACCCAGCTGGCTTCATGTGGAGGAATGTGGAATCAAACCTGGTTACCCAGCTGACTTTCGGTTGCGGCGGCGCGAATGGCGACCAGCTCTTGGGACGCAGTCTGGGGGGGTCCCGCACAAGCGGAGATCCTAAGGAGCCGTAGTTTAAGGGCTCCGAACCAGGGGGCGCTTAAGGGAGAAGCCTCTTGCCAGCCAGAAGGTCGGACCCCTTTTCTTTGTCCCTCTATATACCCTTCCCTTTTTTCCTGATTTCTTAAAGCGAAACTTCTCTCCTTTTTAGGAGAGGGAAATAAAAATTAAAAAAAAAACTGGTTTCCCAGCTTAGAGTCCACTGCACTTAATCACTACACTTGCGGCGGCGCGAATGGCGACCAGCTCTTGGGACGCAGTCTGGGGGGGTCCCGCACAAGCGGAGATCCTAAGGAGCCGTAGTTTAAGGGCTCCGAACCAGGGGGCGCTTAAGGGAGAAGCCTCTTGCCAGCCAGAAGGTCGGAAATTGAAGCTTTCCCTCTGCCCCAAACGGCCCTGGCTGCGATGTGCCCCGAATGGGGCTTAGCAACGCCACCGGAATAGGAGAGTGATGGAGTGATAAAGCAAAGTCAGAAGAAATTGAAAGAGCAATCAACTGTGAGTTGACGATCAACTTAGAAGCGGTTTTCTAGACGCGCTCCGTCCCCCCGGGAAACTGAAAGAGAGGGGGGAGGATTCCCACCCTACTGGAAAAAGAGACTTTTTAAAAGTACAGAGGGGGGGCAAAGTGAAAATTCGTAAAAGCGCATTATTTTTGGGGAGAGAGTAGAAAAGCGGGAGAAAGGGAGGCACCCTGAACGGCATAATATGAACTTTCATGGGGGATATTGGTATAGAGGGAGCTGACATCCAGCGTGACCAGAGCAGTTCCCTCTGGGACGGATAAAGCTTCCACTTTAGTTATGAAATCTCAGGGCTGAGATAGCTCTGAGAGAATTGCTCCTGATAGAACACCTCCAAGAGAACTGTGACTGACCCAAGATCACCCAGCTGGCTTCATGTGGAGGAGTGGGGAATCGAACCTGGTTCCCCAGATTAGAGTCTGCTGCTCTTAATCACTACATTGGAAATACATCCCTTTGCCTTAGGGCCAAATATTGCAATCTGAAGAACTGGCCATTTATAATATTTTTCTCTGAATAAAACCATGTAAAATTGCTTAGGAATAGAAAACCCTGTCTACAGTCTCAAATACAAATAAGCCTTGCTGCATTAAGTAGGTGGCTGAATTGAGTATAGCCTACTCAGACTGGCAAAGGCTCCCTAGGGCGTAAGCAGAGGTCTTTTATATCACCTACTGCCAAATCCTTCAACTAAAATTGCTGGAGATTGAACCTGGGACCTTATACATGCCAAGCAGAAACATCTCCTCCTAAAACGCCCTCCAGGCAGTCATTACAGAACGTAATAACGTATTACAGAAATTAGATCCCTTATAAACCTAGCTTAAAAAACCATACCAGCAAGAGTGGATGGAGAAAGGAAGGAAGGAATTTGGCTTTATACCCTGTCTGTCATTCGCTGACTAGGGACTTTCAAGGCATGCCCTTTCCCTTTGACTGGTCATGGCCTTTCTGAGACATCCTTCTGCAGCCTCTCCTTCACCTAAAATGGCTGCTAGGAATAACACTCTAAAATGGTGGCCTTATAAAATTGTCCTCCAACCGTATGCAGGCAGAAGGGGGGGGGCGCTGATGTCTCCCCACCACCATCTTTGACTACCAGTAGGAAGAGGGTCCTGGCTCAAACCTCCCCCCCTTTGCTGAAACTTAAACCCTATGAACAAAGAAAGACTTTCCTGGCCTCCCAGCAGCCCTAAAGAATTGGACAGGGAGGGGGTTTAGTGAACCAGGGGAGGGGGAAGGCAGCCTTACCCTGCTGCCGCCCATTATTCACCACTACTCCTGGAGTCCACTCACAGATCCACCTACACTGTGCTCCGTGTGCCTGTGTTTTGCTTGTTTGTTAAACAAAACGGCGAGGTGCCGAGGTGAGGTGCCCTGCAGCCGTGAGCCTCCTGGTTCCACAGATCGGACCACAATCGTGGTCCCTAGGACCAGGCCGCCAATACGCCCCCGATGCTCCGGCTACCGCTGCAGCCCACTGCTGATCACCACTGCCAGTCGCCACCACTGGCTGCCGCCATGCCCCACTGCTTCCCAGGCCCACCGGAGAGGCCTCACAGAAGATGAAGCCCACAGCCACCACCAAGAACACTCTGTTGCAGCCGCCACAGCCGCCCAAAAAGCGCCGCCGCTGTGACCGCACAGCCGCCAGTAAGAGTGTGCCGCCGGCACCGGTAAGAGCATGCCGCTGCCACCTGACTCACTTCTGCTGCTGCTCCTTACCAAGACCCCAGGCCTCCAGGAGCCAGCAACACAGCCCTCGTGCTCGTGAACTGCCGAGCACACCGGAGGACTGCTGAGGCAGAGGGCGGGAGCCGAGCCTAAGTAGGCTGGCTCTGCCCCCTGCCTGGTGCTGCAATTCTCGCAGCACCAGTGCCGTCTCTTCCTGCCTCACGAGGAGGCAATTCAGCCTCCTCCCACCAGCGGAAGCTCGGCAGTAGTTGGGGCTCGCATAGTGTTTTCCCTCTTTACCAGTCATTATTTGGTCCTTATGAATTCAGCTTCACACTTAATATCAATTTAGGCTAACTGGAAAACTGATCATTAAAACAACCTGAAATATGACTGAAAGATTTGTCCATTACCCACCCTATTTCTACACTTTCAGTTGACTATTTAAATATCTCTGGTGTTAGTATCATTTCTGTTTCCATTTCTTGTTTAAAACCATGTAGGCCCTATGTTGTGCTAGGAATAGCACCCTGGCACAGGTATGATGATGAAGATATATATTTATATATTAATACTGTCTTCCTTTTCAGATGACTGGTGTGATGATGTATATTGTTGGTGTGGTGATTAATGTGGGTCCATGTGCACAAAGTGGATGCATAGTAAGATTCACAGTAAAAATATGGAGGGGGGGACTTTTTAAATCATCCTTTCAGAATACTCATTGAGCATGCTGGCAACTACATGGGACACAATTTTACTTTGCATGCCTCATGAGAACACTCCTGTTTGAGCTACCAACAGTGCCATCCTAAACAGAGTAACAGTCTTCTAAGTCCATTGCAATGCAAATTTCATTGGCAAGAGATGTTGCTTTAGTCTACTGACCAAACCATTTCAAAGGATCCATCTAATAATCCATTTCTCATTGCAATTTTGGTGATCAAAGTAATGACATTTGGATAACCAGATTTTTTTGGGGGGGGGGTTAACTACAGTGGCAGCAAAAGGTCTAAACAAAAATGAAGGATGTTGTTGATGTTTGCCCTCTAGTGTGCTTAGTCAGATGACTGGAAAATAAACTGTGTCTTCACTCATTGTTTTTCATAATTATAAATTCAAGTAGGGGAGACTGTTAATCTGATGACGAAGAAATAAAAAGGGGTTTTAGGACACCCCAAAGACTAAGTGATAGAAATGGATGAGAACGCGGTTCACTTTTGCACCAGACAAGAGCCCTTTAAAAGTTATGTTTGAACAAAACTGTTATTCTCTTTAAAAATGCCACAAGACTTTTGTTTTTGTTTTCATTGCAACAGACTCAGTTTCCACACCTATACTAGGCTGACCTCATCAGATCTCAGAAGCTAAGTGGGGTCAGGCCTGGCTAGTATTTGGATGGGTTCTCGATGCTTGGGGATCCAACATAAACCTAGCTTAAAAACCATGCCAGCAACAGTGGATGGAGAAAGGAAGGGAGTGGCTTTGTACCCTGCCCGTCATTCGCTGACTAGGGACTTTGGGGCATGCCTTTTCCCTTGTGACTGGTCATGGCCTTTTCAATACGCCCTTCTGCAGCCTCTCATTCACCTAAAATGGCTGCTAGGAATAACACTCTAAAATGACTGCCTTATAAAATTGTCCTCCAACCTTATGCAAGCAGAGGGGGGGGCGCTGATGTCTCCCCACCACCATCTTTGACTACCAGTAGGAAGAGGGTCCTGGCTCAAACCTCCCCCCCTTTGCTGAAACTTAAACCCTATGAACAAAGAAAGACTTTCCTGGCCTCCCAGCAGCCCTAAAGAATTGGACAGAGAGGGGGTTTACTGAACCGGGGGAGGGGAAGGCAGCCTTACCCTGCTGCCGCCCATTATTCACCACTAGTCCTGGAGTCCACTCACAGATCCACCTACACTGTGCTCTGTGTGCGTGTGTTTTGCTTGTTTTTTAAACAAAATGGTGAGGTGCCGAGGTGAGGTGCCCTGCAGCCGTGAGCCTCCTGGTTTCACAGATCAACCTCAGCCACGGTCCCAGGGATCAGGCCGCCACCCAGCCCAGATGCCCTGGCTGCAGATGAGTCCCGCTGTTTCCCAGGCCCATCGCAGTGGGCCCGTAGAAGATGAAGAGTGCCATCGCTGTGCTGCTGCTTCCCAGGTTGAAGGCCTCCTGAAACCAACAGCCCAGCCCCCAGATCGGACCGCAACCACGGTCCCTAGGACCAGGCCAAAACAAAAATGAAGGATGTTGTTGATGTTTGCCCTCTAGTGTGCTTAGTCAAATGACTGGAAAATAAACTGTGTCTTCACTCATTGTTTTTCATAATTATAAATTCAAGTAGGGGAGACTGTTAATCTGATGACGAAGAAATAAAAAGGGGTTTTAGGACACCCCAAAGACTAAGTGATAGAAATGGATGAGAACACGGTTCACTTTTGCATCAGACAAGAGCCCTTTAAAAGTTATGTTTGAACAAAACTGTTATTCTCTTTAAAAATGCCACAAGACTTTTGTTTTTGTTTTCATTGCAACAGATTCAGTTTCCACACCTATACTAGGCTGACCTCATCAGATCTCAGAAGCTAAGTGGGGTCAGGCCTGGCTAGTATTTGGATGGGAGACCTCCAAGGAACACCCGGGTCGTGATGTGGAGGCAGGCAATGGCAAAACCACCTCTGAATGTCTTTGGCCTTGAAAACCTTCCAGGGTTGCCCTCCATCAGCTGTGACTTGATGGCACTTTCCACCACCGCCAAGCAGGAGTTACTTCCAAGTAATCAAACAGGACTGAGGTACAACACAGGCACCATCCTGGAATTTGCTTCTCTAGTCTGTGTAGCAAGCAGCCTTGCAGTTAACAGCTTCTTTGTCCTTCTTTGAAATGCAAATCTGTACTGTGCTTCCATTACAGCACAGGAGTGCGCAAGAGAAGATAAACACTTGCTCAGATTTATTCTCTGTTCTTCCTTGATCTTCCCCCTTCAGGGTTTTGCCCCCCGTCTTCAAGATAGGTACATATTATTTCATGAATCAGTTTTCTGTTCATGTTCTGTATGTATATCAGGAAAAGTTAGAATTTCCCTGTACTACAAAGCAAATAAAAATTTTCTGATCATACCCCCATTCTAAATAAGATAGGTATGGTTTTAAAAACTACCCTTGATTTAGAACTAACAACAGTTGTAATGATACGGAAACATTCCATGTAGAACATAGATGACTAACAGCTAGGATTATGAGGTTCCTTCCTCCTGCTGGTGAAGGATTTGGGGGTCATTCCGGGGGTGAGTGGCTATGTCAGGGTGACAATCTACTTTTGGGGCAAAACTCTATGGTAAAAATGGCTACAAAACATAGAGTGTTACCCAAAAACGCCGACATGATGATGTCTCTTCCAGAAGTGATGTCAGTGCATCGCCAACATCACATGGGGATGTCTGTTTGGGGCAGAGTTTCCCCCACTGGCCAGCAGTGGGTCAGAGCCCACAAAAGTTGACCGGGAACCTGGCATGCCTACTTAACAGCACAAGCCTAGCAATGCTGTTTATCCTGGGAGTAACCCTCATTGAATAGACCTGAACAGATTTCTCAGTAGACCTGCTTAGGATATCACTGTGAGAAACTGTTAAATTTAGTCTCTAGTGTGCCATCGTGATGGGAAGGATAACTAATATTAAACAATAGAGTAAGAACAGTGATTTCACCTCTGGGAAATATTCTGGTTAGGACCAAAGGAAAGGTTTTCTCTACTTCTGTACTACAGCATGTGCTAATGGAGGGGGTGGGAAATAGTTATCTCAGATATGAACATTAGAACACAAAAAAATGTACACAGTATAAAGGACAAATAACAAAATAAACAGAAGTCTGAAGATGAGATGAGCACTAAAGTTGAGCAAGGCAGGAGAAGGAGCAAATCATGCTGATAGCTGACTGCGATCACCCCTATCTTGGGGTACATGTATAGAAAAGAAAAGGGGAAAGAAACAACAAAAGATTCAGTCATGAATAGCCATGAAGCAAAACAGCAATAGTCTGAAAAAAAATTAAAAAGGTGTGTAGATGAACAGTATATCAATTTCAATTTTTTTAAAAAGACATTAGACAGCCCAATGGAGAAATGGAGACTGGGGGCTTTTGGTTTATCTTGCAGGAAAGAATCCCCATGTGGAAGTAGTTGCAGTCTTCCCTGCACAGAGCCACACATTTGATTGGGCTTGGTCTGCAGGTGCATAAAGCGGAAGGGAATTAGAGGCTAACCATGCTACCTCCACCACCCCACATACTGCTGTAAACATACAGAAAAGAGGCAAGTGATTGTATTATATTTCTGGAGGGAAAGCAGGCTGGTTCATGTAAAGAAAAGTGATGGAGCCATTCTGAAATAAAACTAGAGTGTGTAAGTAAAGGAGTTCCATACTATCCCCTCTTGTGCCTTGCTCTGGGGTGTGGACATTTTTTCCCTTCCAGTCCTGTTCCCTTCCTGTATTGCAGTGGGCTGGGGGAAAGCATGCAACAACGAATAAACAAATAAAATTATCATAAAGTAAATCTGAAACACAGAAGAGCAAAGGAGAAAATAAAACTGAAATAATAAACAATACAGCAAGAAGTATGAAAAATATGAAAGACAAGTAATTAAGCAAAAGGGTTAAAAACAAACTATTGGTAGCCGGGTAATTAATCATTTGCTATTTATGTCAGATAACACTAATTGTGTATAAAGATGGCTCAATGAGTTGGACAACAAGACATTATTTATATGTGAATGACAGATTTTCAGAATGAAAAGGGGTAAGAAAAATATATGAATTTTTGAAGTGTGGTAGGGTGGTGTTTGTTAATTACTCCAAGATATTCAAGCTTTCATCAAAGGAAGCTTACCACTTTTGTCAATCAAATCTTTGATAGATGAAACTTCTGCGCAATATATTATTTATTTTGTTCAAAATAAATGAAATTATCTCTTCTATGGTGATAAGAAAGCCTGTCAGCTTTTAAAAACTTATCATATACAATTCCATGTTAGGTTACATCACACCAGAAATGAAGATGGATATGTCTAATTTTCCCCTCAATCCTCTAATCAAGAGACTGGAAAACAGTGTTGTTATTTTGGCTCACCTATTAATTGAATGAACTTTCCTTAATTGACAAATGTAGTCCTGTTTATCTGTCCATTACATTTTTATCCCATCCTTCCTCCATGGAAGTAAGAGTAGTACATGGTTTCCCCCCTTTTTTTTACCTTCCCGATAAACCATGTGTCTAACCACACATGGACACATTGGCTCATTTAATTAGGGTTTCCATAAAATATGAGTAAATATTTAGGGTTGCTAAACTGGGTTGGGGAATTCATGGAGATTTGGAGGTAAATAACAAACACCACCCTACCACACTTCAAAAATAAAATAAAATAAAATAAAATAGGAATCCAGACACTAGCCGTGTTTATTCCAAAGTAAGCTTTCATGATCCAGAACTCACTTCAACAGGTGTATTGAGGTATCTCCCCCACTATGTGAAAACCAGTGCTCCCAGTCATGAAGAAAGAGCCTATGTATATACACTTCCTTCACACATAGACAGTGTGTGACCAGCATGCTTGTGCTTGCTCTCCAAGTGCATTGAATGTGTAGCCAGTAAGAACACTGCCATTACAACCATACAGTAGACATGAAAATGTGTTATAAATTGTGATTGTTATGTTCACTTCAGCTATCCCCCCAGGGTTTTTACCAGTTCATTTCACAGTTTCATTTGTTTATTTATTTAGATATTTATTCTACTTTTCTCTCCAATGGTGAACCAAAGCAGCTTACAACATCATTTCCTCCTCCTCCATTTTATTCTTGCAACTACCTGTGAGATAGGCGAGGCTGAGAGACAGTGACTGTCTCAAGATTACCAGTGAGTTTCCAGAGTGAGGATTCAGACCTGGGATACCCAGTTCCTTATCTGACATTCTATATCATGCTATCCAAGCATATTATACCCAATTTCTCCACTAAACCAAGGAACAGAATTGAATTTGTGGAATTAGGGTTGCCAGGTCCGATCTTCTCCCTGGCAGGGAGATTGGGGGCATTCCAAGAGGGGGCATGGCTAGTCAATGGCCCCTGCTCGAGAAGAGCGGGCACTGGGCGTTCCTGCCATGCAAGAGGCAATCTTGCCTCTTGCAAGGCAGGAGCCGACGGCCCCTGCTCAGGCTGGAAGAATGGGCACCGGGCAGTGTTGCCTCTAAGCTGAGTTAGTGTGAGCTAGCTCTCAGTTTTTTAGCTGCCGGTTCACATATTTTTGTCTTAGCTCAGGAACGATGGCTCCAGAGCAAACTAATTTATGCAGTAGCCAAATCACTTGCTCACAACTTTAATGCCAGTAGCTCACATAGTAGAATCTTTGCTCACAAGACTCCACAGCTTAGAAAGAGCATTGGTGCCAGACATTCCTGCCTTGCAAGAGGCAAAATCGCCTCTTGCAAGGCAGGAGCCAACAGCCCCCACTTGGGAAGAATGGATACCGGGCACTCCTGCCTTGCAAGAGGTGATATTGCCTCTTGCAAGGTAGGAGCCAATGGTCCCTGATCTGGCATTTCCGCTTGGAGATTGGGTGCATGGGGCCTGGTCCCATCAGGTGCAAGCATTTAAAGGGGTCCCTTTAAGTGCTGACAGCTGGCAGACCCCACATGCCCAATCTCCAAGTGGCAATGGTGCTTGGAATTCAGGCACGTGGCCTGCAGCCGCCCTTCTTCCTCCCCTCTCTCAAGAGAGAAGGGAGATGGGTGGCTGTGGGTGTTTAGGCTTGAGGGCGGGGCTTCCACTGCCAGCCAGCTGGCTGATGGTGGGTTGAAACCCCCCAAAAGCGGGTGAACCCCACCAGACTGGGGGGTCTGGCAGCCCTATAGATGATGCCTAGAAATGTTCATATCTACTGCCCAGCCATTTCTAGATTCTAAAGTTCAATCAGGAAGCCCAGACATTTCACCTGGGACCTCCCTGGGGGCTCTTAGATATTCCTAAAACTCCAGAGTAGGGATGTGCATTCGGTTCGTCTGAACTGAATGCACCCCTGAAAATGGCCCATTCGGGCCCCTTTCAGGCTGCTGCAGGTTGATTCAGATTCTCTGATCTGAATCAGCTTGCCGCCGAATTGCCGCCGAAATTCGGCAGCAATTCAGCCCCATTATATCCTATGGGCCATTGACGTCAATGGCAAAAACATAGGGTATATTCTGGGGGCTGGAGGGGAGGGGATTTGACAGAGAGGCTCCAAACTCACAAGGTAGCTGCTGGAGCCTTTCCCCAAGATACCCACCATGGGCCAGGAATATTGGACCAGGGAGTCCAATTCTACGGGCCCCCAAACAGGTTGCCCCCATCCCCTCCATTGTTCTCTATGTTGGGAGGAAAAGTTACATTTTTCCCACGGTGCTGTTAGTGGCTCTGAGGGGTAGGGGGTTTGAGGGAGAGGCTCCATATTTTCAGGGTAGCTTCTGTAGCCTCTCCCCACATAAACCCCCAGGTACCAAAATAATTGGGCCAGTGGGCTAAATTCTATGGGCACCCAAACAGGTTACCCCCATTACATCCATTGTTTCCAATAGGGAAACCCAGCCAGCAATGGGGAAACCCATAGGGCAGGCAAGCAGGCAGCACCCAGCAGTTAGACTCTTTCAGAGAATCTCAGGGAAAGTGAACTGTCTTGGGAGCTGCTTGTTTGCCAAGCACGCCACAGTGCCACACAGAAACCCCAAAAGACCAATGGGGGGGGGGAGGCCAGTTTCAGCCAATTGCTGCATGCATGTGCAGCCTTCGTTCCTTGGGAGGGGGGAGAGAGAGTCAACTCTACCCAACTCTACCCTGGCCTGACCTGCTACATCCCTGGACTTCTGGTTGCACCATCAATTTACACAGGGAAGGGTCTGTATAAATGTTGTTCCTGTTAGTCTTTTGGGGTTTCTGTGTGGCACTGTGGCATGCTTGCACTGCCACAGTGCCACTTGTTCTCATGGCAAACAAGCACCTCCCAAGACAGTTCATTTTCCCTGAGATTCTCAGGGAGAGTCTGACTGCTGGGTGGTGCCTGCTTGCCTGCCTTAAGTGCTGCTGGCTGGGTTTACCCATTGGAAACAATGGAGGTAATGGGGGTAACCTGTTTGGGTGGCCATAAAATTGGGCCCTCTGGTCCAATTGCTTTGGGACACGGGGGTGTTTGTGGGGAGAGGCTCCCAAAGCTACCCTGAACATTTGGAGCCTCTCCCTCAGGCGTGGGGAAAAAGTAATCCCCCCCCCAACATAGAAAACAATGGAGTGGATGGGGGCAACCTGTTTGGGGGCTCATAGAATTGGACCCCCCTGCTCCAATGTTCTTGAAACTTGGTGGGTATCTTGGGGAGAGGCTCCAGCAGCTACCCTGTGAGTGTGGTGCATCTCCGTCAAACCTCCTCCCCTCCAACCCCCAGAATATACCCTATGTTTTTGCCATTGACTTCAATGGCCCATAGGATATAATGGGGCTGAAATTGACATTTGGCTGGCCGAAAGACTCCCCAATCTGCTGGTACTGAGGAAACTGACATGTGCCGAAATTACTGCCGGCCGAAATTGATTCTGCCTGATCCCCCCCCAGCAGCATCAGCGAGGCCCGCGCAGCTCCCAGCCACCGGGCTCGTCAATCTGCCCTCCCCTCCCCAGCCCCAACAGCAAGGCCGACGCGGCTCTCAGTCGCCAGACCCACCAAACCTTCTCCCACACCCCCTCCAGCAGCTACAGTGAGGCCTGCACAGCTGCGTGCCCGCCAAGCCTCCCCCCACAGTGGCTGTGAGGCACCGTTCCCAGTGCATTCCCTGCACATGCACAGGGAACGCTCCTTTACTTTTGGAGGGATTTAAGTATCCCCCCTATAGTTTTTTACAGTTTTTAGATTTTTCTGCACATCTGAGGATTGCCCCAAATGTGCAGGAAAATCTCCCTGCCTCCCAGGTGCCCCCGATGTGCGGATTTAGATATCCACATGCAGGGGGCGCCTTGACGAATAGATATATAGATAGTATACACAATGGCATATAGCTCTGTCCCTTTTATAAAAGTGCCTTCCTGGACTATTCCATTAGTCAGTAAAGTGAAAATTACAATCTCTAATCTGTCCCATGACAACCCCAGTCAGAACTGTAATAAAGCACCTGTAGAAAGCTATGGAAGTTTGGGATACTAAGACAATGACTTTTGTCCTCTTAAGTCCAGGCAGATGCTGCCCTGGGAACCCTGGAAGATAGAGCTGGGAAATAGTAACATCTCTGCCTGATCCCACTAAGTCTCAAGAAGATTATTCCTATTTACAGTAATGATAGGTAGGGAAAGCAGACCAATTTGAGCCACTCACAGATGTAAATAAAATGATGAATTGCTATCATACTTGTTGGCCCATCATGCTCACTGGCTACAAAATCTTCTTGTCCACACTTCTATGGATTCCGGAGTTCAATCTATACATATATACACTCTCAAACAAATGGTCTCCAACTGAATTATCTGTAGTCTGTAAACATGGCAGCGTACTCTGTTTGCATTTACCAAGCCAAGGGTTTTGGGATTTATGCAGGGAATATCTTGTGTACATGGGGACTAAGAACATAAGGTGATAGGATATGGCAAGGGGGCAGAACCAGTGGACACATTCCTAACCTTCCCCACACTATGCATACATTGTACCCATTAGGAAAATCTGCACAGGCTTGTGAAATTTCCCCCACTTTTGTATTTTAGGTATGTTCCTGCAAAATGTTTGAAAATCACTTCTCAGCAGTGCCATCCAATATTTAACTTAATAGTGGGTTAATGGGATTTTCTGTAATACATGAATTCTGTTGGGGAAGGGCTCCTAAGATCTACTCTTTAGTGTAAAAAAAGATCCTCTATCACTTAAGTGAACCCATCCTGTTATTTTGCTCTGTAATGAGACTGCTTCTTGGAAGTGAATCCTGGAACTTGTTGTCTATGCTGGTACCTAGCTTCCCAGTAGATACTAAGAAGCAATGCAGCCTTTTCCAAAATAGCATCTGTATTTGCCTAAAGCAGCATGTACACACACTCATATTGGGTCACTTCAGAGACTAATTAGCTTACTGCAGCATGAACTTGTAGCCATGTTCTATTTCATCAGATTCACAAAGCAGCCAGAGACCAAACAAATCGGTATAATATACAATCAGGCTAATACCCTTCCAGAGTGTTCAAAAATGTGACCCTATTTTGTCACCCAATCCATCATGTGCAGCAGATGTTTTGCCACTGATTTAAGGTGATGTGGGTTGCACCCATTATAATTAGTATGCAACCTGTCATTTCCCCCTTAGTGATGTGTTACAGATCCCATTCATAATTCACAGGTTTTTTGGGTTTTTTTACTTTTCCTTCCCCAGAAACGATTCATATTTAAAGGCTGATAGGTTGACTAGACACAATTAAGGATGCTCTGGCAGCTTCATCTTAATTTTTATTCTTTGGTCGAAATTGTCAAAACTGTCACATTTATATTTATAGAGTTTTTTCTCCAGCACTTAATTTCATTTGTTTAATTGTGCTATAATTTCCATTGACAAGGTTTTATTCATTTATTTTGACATTCCTATTGGCATTCACTGAGATTGTTTCACCATCTCAATACATATCATAATGGAATCTCAGCAGGAGACCCCCCTGGTAATCTCACTTTATAATTAAGGATGCCACAACCGACCTACTCAAGCTGGCACAACTACTCCAGGGCTGCTTGGCATGCATCAGCACAAGTCTGCTTTTGAGCTAGAAGGGTTTTTAAGCTTAGATTCAACAATTGGCTCAGGAGCAATTTCTGTGTATCGGCTACCATTAATAACCATTGCCAGTAGCTTGGTTACAATTTGTTTTGCCCAGTATCTCAGTGCAGTTGGATAGTCAAAGGAGTTATATGCACATTCCAGATCTGGAATACTATTTGCCAATTGGGGCAGAGGTGCCTCATATGCTGAATATGCAGCATAATGTTGGACTGTGGTTGGTATATATGGTAGAGCTGTGGTGGTCCCCAAAGTTATTATCCAGAAGACACTCAATAAATTGATAATTGATATTTGTCTGTTCATTTTTTCAGCAATGTAACACAGTAACTGATGTACAATGTTCAATAGTAAAGTTAGCCACAATGCAATATGGTATCATTGCAGTTTTAAAGAAAATCTTCTGTAACTATATATTCTGCTAAGGAGCTTCTGTGTGCGCATACAAAATCATTATCTGTTCTCAGGATATTGTGGTAGTTTCCAAAGTGCACAAAGTTCACCATTGTATTTTTTTGTTGTTGTTTTATATCCTGCCCCTCTCCCCAATGAGAACTAGCTTATATCGTTCTCTCCTCCATTTTACTCTCATAACAGCATCCCTGTGAGGTAGGTTAGACTGAAAACAACAAGCTTTAGTGTAGCGATTTGGTGTAGTGGTTAAGACCAGTGCGCTCTAATCTGGAGTACCAGGTTTGATTCCCCACTCCTCCACATGCAGCCAGCTGGGTGACCTTGGGTCAGTCACAGTTCTCTCACAGCTATTCTCTCAAGAGCAGTTCTCTCAGAGCTCTCTCAGCCCCACCTACCTCACAGGGTGTCTGTTGTGAGGACAGGAAGGGAAGGAGATTGTAAACCACTCTGAGACTTCAAGTGAAGGGCGGGGTATAAATCCAACTCTTCTTCCTCCTCCTCCTCCTCCATACCTGGGATTCCCAGATACTAATGAACTCTCTAACTACACTAAACTGTGATCTGCAACATACCCCGCATTATCTTTTGGCTACACTTGGCAGAGGAAGATCGATACGGGCATATAGGGTTGCCAGGCAGCACAGGAGACTGGGGGGTAGGGACATGGGGAGTGCCATCATTGCTGGCATGACATCATTTCTTGAGCAAATTTGGAAGTGATGCCATGCCTCTCTAGGAATTGGCAGTTTTTGACAATTCCTTGAAAGTACTGCCATCACTTCCAGGTTTTCTAGAGAAGTGACATCATACCACTGAGAAAGCCATAACATGGTTTTCTTTGACCTCTCTTTCTATTATGGAATAATTTTGGTGTATCCTAAAGATAACAGAAATATCTACAGTTACAGGATACATGCAAATAAAAGATGAAAAGCAGGCAGAAAGGCCCAGATTTCATAGAATCATAGAATGTTAGAGTTGGAAGGGACCTTGCAGGTCATCTAGTCCAACCCCCTGCACTCTGCAAGAGTATAGTGAAAGATAGCCCTACATACCTACAACATACCCGAAAGATGGTCGTCCAGCCTCCGCTTGAAAATGTCCAGCGAAGGAGCACCACCTCTCGAGGCAGACTGTTCCACTGCTCAACCACTCTTACAGTTAGGAAGTTTCTCCCGATATTTAGCCAGTAACGACTCCCTTGGAATTTCCACCCATTAGATCTAGTCCTGCAATCCGGAGCAAGAGAGAATAGATCTGCTCCATCTTCTACACGACAGCCCTTCAAATACTTGAAGACTGCAATCATGTCCCCTCTAAGCCTTCTCTTTCCCAGGCTAAACATACCCAACTCTTTCAGCCTTTTCTCATAAGACTTGGATTCCAACCCTCTCACCATCCTTCTTCTGGACACGCTCGAGCTTGTCAACATCCTTCCTAAAATGTGGTGCCCAAAACTGGACCCAGTACTCCAGGTGGGGCCTGACCATAGCAGAATAGAGCAGAACTACCATCTCCCTTGATCTGGACACAATGCTTCTGTTAATGCATCCTAAGATTGCATTAGCTTTCTTCACAGTCACATCACACTGCAGGCTCATGTTTAGCTTGTGATGAACCAGAACACCTAGATCCCTTTCACATCTGCTGCTGTCGAGACAAGTCCCTCCCATTCTATATCTGTGCCTTTGATTTTTTTGTACCTAGGACTTTGCACTTTTCTCTATTGAAATTCATTTTATTTGTCTCAGCCCACTGTTCCAGCCTATCTAGATCATTTTGAATCCTGACTCTGTCTTCTTCAGAATTAGCAATCCCACCTAACTTCGTGTCATCTGCAAATTTGATAAGCATCCTCTCTATGTCTTCCTCCAGGTCATTTATAAAAACATTGAACAACACCAGGCCTAGGACCGAGCCCTG
>NW_015173706.1:335319-398524 GCF_001447785.1 Gekko japonicus | reverse complement strand
GCTCTCCGGTCTGTGGCTTCCTCCTGGCATCTGATCGTGCCGGGGAGGACCTGCACAGCGGCTGGGGGGATCTGTCTTATCCCGCCACCGCGCTTCTCTTTTGATGCGGCTCAAAAAAGCCGCACTTTAGCTGTGCCTTTCCCCCCAGTGTGACCGGGGCCAAGGTTGGACTGGCATGACTTATTCTTGATAAAGCCAGGCTGGCTACTACCAATTAACTCATTCTGTTCAAGGTGCTCACAGACAGAGCATTTAATAATCTGCTCTAGAATTTTCCCAGGAATTGATGTCAAACTGACAGGCCTGTAATTTCCCGGGTCTGTCTTTTTTCCTTTCTTGAAGATAGTGACAACATTTGCTCTTTTTCAGACTTCCGGCACAACACCAGTACTCCAGGACATTTCAAAGATTAGAGCCAGAGGCTCTGAAGCTGGCTGTCTTTTACTAAATTTCATTTGATGCTGGCTGTCTTTTACTAAATTTGTTGAACAGGGATCTAATATTGATATGGATAGATCTGGTTCATGTTTTGGTTCAATATGCAATAGAGATTATAGCATGACTCATAATTCTTATACACTTCTGTTGCCATGCAGTATTGGAAGAGAAGCTTAACACATTTTGTTTTGCACAAGACAGAGCTAAAGAGCTTCTGGAAGATCATTTTCGAATTTTCAATCAGTATTACTGTGTACAAAAATCAAAATGCAAAAGGTTATTCGATGCAGTCCAGTTTGTTTCTAGTTGCACAAGAGCCTGTGCATGAGTAAAAATGTTCTGTGTGAGAGGGAGAGGGATTTGGCCTCTGATCTTGTCTTGACTATATGTAGTCTTAATTATCTTGCTTAGGTCTCACATTGTGACACTGTATGCTCAGACTGTTTTATCTGAGAGCCAGAGTGGTGTAGTGATTACAGTGTCAGACTAGGACCTGCGAGACCCAGGGTTAAATCCCCACTCTGCCATGGAAACTAGCTGGGTGACATACTTTTAGCCTAACCTACCTCAGAGGGTTGTTGTGAAGATATAATGGAGGAGAGGAAAATAATATAAGCTGCTTTGGGTCCCTATTAGTAAAAAATGTGTGGCATAAAGTAAATAAATTCCCAGTTGCATATACTGGATTGCCAATTAGTTTCCCTCTTTTCTGCCAGAATCACAGATCCAGTAGTTTATCATCGTCTCAGCCTTTCATGAGGTTCACAAGATTTAAATATTGTGTTAATTCAAATGTAAGAATGTTACAAAGTTTTGTGGCTATTCTAGACTTAATTTTTTTAAAATCAATTTTTAAATGATTTTTTTACCTTTTGGCCAAAACTGTGAATCCTCCTTTTTCCCTGACTAACAAAATTTGATAGAAATATTGCCATTAAAATGTACAGTTATGTTGTATCACTTGCTAAGGGATCACTGGAACCAACACAGGGTTGCTAAACAGTCTTGCCTGAGAGAAATCTCTTCCTGCATCCCAACAAAGACCTCACCAGGGAAGCAGAACTGTGCACCAGACTTCTTACCAATAACTTCATTGTCCCCACGTAGACAAGCCTTTTATCAAACATCCACTAACATCCAGATTTTTTTTTCATGATTCATAAGTTGAACATCCAAAAACAAACTTACCAAATCAGTGTCCTTCATAGTGTTCAGAACCAATAGTTCTAAATCTCTGTGGGGAAAGAATCCCTACCAGGAAGGCAGCTAAACTTTCTCATCATGAAGGTAAAAAACACAATTCAGGCCTGAACTCCTGCAATGATTTCTTTACTGACTGAGCTATTCTTTATTTATAGCTAATTTGTCAGTGTGCAATAATAAATTACTTTTATGAAGCAATTAATATGCATTTACCAGAGGCTAGCCACGTTTTCTGTTGCTGCTGGTTTTAATTCACCATTCCGAAGTGCACTTAGATGAAGTATAGCCTTTTCCCCCAACTAATTAACAGAAGCACTTTTCCTCCTTATATATTCTGTTGCCCAGTCTATCAAGAAGTAGTTTGTAGCAGGACTATTCCTTCTCTTTCAGTGATACAAAAGGGGGATGAATGAGGCAGGGTTTTTTTTCTTTTTGGATGATTGTGTGTGTGTGTGTGTGTGTGTGGGGTCACATTATTCATGACACCAAAGCATAGTCATCCTAAGAACCTCTCTTTTCCATACAGAAACCTGAAGTCAGACTCTCTGAATAGGGATGGCACAAACCAGCTCATGAATGCAAGTTTGTGATTACTTTTGGCCAGTTTGTGGTTCAGGAACTGAGGTTTACAAACTGAAGAGCCATAGCAAACTTTCATGAATTTTAAGGCAGTTTCTGGAGGTTCGTGAAGATCAGGAAGCAGTGGTTTAAATGGCTCTGAGCTGAGTGACAGGGAGCAGTATTATAGAAGGTATTATAAACTGGGCTTGAGACAGCTCTTTCTCAAGACAGTGATTTCTTTTATTCAGCAACACACCCCACTTATAAACAGTCAAGAGCAGTCAAAACCACACCTCCTAAAACAGTAATAACCAATCATAATAAACACTACAGAATACCTTATTTGCATTTCCTGCGTCACTCTAGTATCTCCTGATTGGTCTGCCAACTTAGGTGGCCAATCAGAGCAGGTGCTACATAATCCTAGCAAGCAATAGTATCTAACACAAGGCTCAGGCATTAGCTGCATTCTATACAAATACCTCTTCCTATTGAGAACAAATAACAGTATTTCCCTCCAAAACTATGTCCTCTCTTGATTGGCCTGCTACAGTCCAACCAAAGGGAAGATCTCAGGATCCTTGCAGACTATGAAGCTTGGCACGAAGTTCAAGCACAGTAACAATACATAACAGAAGAGTTCACCTCACCTCTTGTTTCTATTTTCATATTTCCTAGTAGCCTCATTTCCTTTTGTCCTGCATATGTTAAGGTCACTAAGACCACAGCTCTGCTCCACAAAATCTGAACCTGGAGATCCCATTTGGCTGTCTTGGATAAAATCCAATCGATATATCCTCCATAAATCTCTCCATCCTCTTTTAAATCCACCTAAACCAGTGGAGTTCCACAAGTCAACCATTCGGTTAAGTAGAGCTTCCTTGTGTCTATCTATTGTTCATCCATTTTATAAGATTCTAAGGAAAATACCTAATTTCTCTACACTGTGCATGTGTGCAGCCCTATTGTGTTACATCACTTTTTTTCTAACTTGAAAAAGCACCTTACCTAATACTGTAGGAACTCCAGTCCTGTGATCATTTTCTTTCTCTTTTTCTGCATGTTTTCCAATTCTTCAACCACTAAAGGTCATTAGGAGGCACTTTAAGGCCTACTTGTTTGCCAGGGCTTTTGACGGGCATGAATGACAAGCATGTTTTAAGGGGGGGATTTGTGGAATTAATTTGGTTTTAATCTGTAATGATTTAATTATTATTTGTAAGCCATATTGGTCCAAAAGGAAAGGCAGGTTATAAATATTTTAATATATAAATGAATACATTTCAAGTGAGGTCTACCAGGGTCTTGTATAATGGCAGTTTTACTATTGGTCCCTTTCTTTTCTTCTTTGGGATTTTGCATGTGTGTGTGTGTGTGCACGCGCACCCATGCCTGGAAGTCATGACGACCTCTGGGGAGTTCTACTTGGGCATGGAGGACATTCAGAGAAGTGGCTTGATAGCCTGCCTCTGCCTCCCAACCCTGGTATTCTTTGGAGGTCTCCCATTCAAATACTTGCCAGCGTCAGCCCTGCTTTGCTTCCAAGGTCTGATAAGATTGGGCTTGCCTGTGCTATCCAGGTCAGGGCTATCATTTCCTTTCTTGATTATCCCCTGGGTGGAATTTCCCTATCATTGCTACACACTGAATCAAAAGTTTAATCAATCTATCCACCACAGGTCTTTGTATGAGTGAAATAAGGATTTTTTTTGCACTTACTTGCGCTCAGTTTCATCTGCCATGTTGTTGCCCATTCAGTTCATTTGATAAGATCCTGTCAGAGTTTTTGCCACCATAGCTCCTCTCTCCCAGATCCATGTCTTCGTTAAAAGTCTCAGATGAATCCATCTTTATTTTATTTATTTTTCACATTTATTGTTAGCCAAATTGCCTTATTTCTTAATAAAGAGTGGGGAATTAGAATATTAAATGGCAACAGGCTTAATTATGGGACCAATAACCTGTGCATACCAGAGTCCAATTTATCCAGAGCCCCAGAAGTATTTTCAGTAAAGAAAATAAAATGGCTTCTTTACTGAATAATTTCACACACACATACAATAAAACAATCATACACTCAAACAATACAGAGCTAGGAATTTAGGTAGAAAGGTACAGAGACTGTCACATTAGCAGGAAAATATCGATGAGAGGTGATACTTTACCGGTCTGATGCAACAAGCTGATTCTGCAGTGAAAAATGGGGAAAATACTAGGGAAGGGGTCGTGTGTTGGCCAGCAGCACACGTGGTAGACTCTAGACAGTGCTAGGACTAGAGTCAGCAAGGTAGGGTGGGGTCAGGTAGGTAGAAGGCAAGAGAGAGAACAACAGGCAGATGCTCTTCTTATATACCCTAGAAGTGGCTTGGGGTGTGTGCCACCAAGTCACATGGTCCCCAGAAAGGTGCTAGAAGCTGCCAGTTCCTTAACAAGATCAAAATAATGAAATTAAGTGTTGGACAATTGACTTACTGTTCACTAACAATGACACCTCTAAGAGTGGACAAAGGAAAAGAAAAGGCAGTCATTCCAGGTGCTTGGCTAGCCAATGATCCAGTGATCTGCATTATCATTATCTTGATGGACAGTGGGTGTGTTTGGCTACTCAGGTAATCTCATCACGGCAAAGTTCTATTGTTTGAGGATGAGTACATGCAGTAAAGCTAGGAGAAGGTGGGGGAGAGGCTGCCTATGTGTTGGAGAAGAAGTCCTTCTATGGAGTCCTTTACAGGAACACTCAGGCGTCTGGTGTAAAGCATGGCTTCTGCTTGCTGGCTGCTGAGTATTTCTGGCATCAGGGAGGTAGAGTTGTCTCCTGCATGGGTGCAGGGGCAAGGAGCACCATCGGTCCAGGTCTGGCTGGCACATTGCTTCTTGGTGAGGTTTCCCTTGGCTGGGCATGTGTCTACAGTCTGGGAGGTTGGCACCATCATCAGGCTACTGCACAGTTCAGTCCCTGGTGCATTTATTGCACAGTTCAGTTTACAGCCATAGTCCATAGCATTATAAATGCTGCGCAAGGCTCGTGCAGGGCAACATATATTCTGTCCTCCCCACAAATGGGCTCAGGGCAGATCACACTTCGGCATTACAGCATTACAACAAAATAGTAATAATAATAATAATATTAATTAATTAAAACTATTTAAAAAGCATTAAAACATTATACATCAGTTTGTACAATCCCCAATATTGGTGTCACTGAAATCCAAGGCTGTATAGTCCAGGCTGCATAAGATGGTATCTTTAGTGGGGGGGGGGGCAGCTTTTTTCCTGGACTCCCATCACCTCACGGAAAGGCCTAGCAGAACAGCTCTGTTTTGCAGGCTCTGCAGAATGGTAACAGGTCCTGCAGGGCCCTGATCTCATGCAGGAGCATGTTTCACCAGGTCAGGACCAGGGCAGAAAGACCCTGGCCCTGGTTGAAGCTAAATAGATGTCCCTTGGGCCCGGGACAACTAGCAGGTCTTGATCAGTGGAGCACAAGGCTCTCCAGGGTAGTTCCAGTTTTGAGAAGGGTGTAGGTGCATTGATGATGGCCGTTATTTTGTCTGGTGTGGGGTGGATTCCGTGGGCGTCGACTTGGAATTCCAGGAACTCGATGCTGGGGACCCCAAGGAGACACTTTTCTCTCTTTACTTAAAGGCCAGCTGCATTGAAGAACTGTAGGACGGCTTGGAGATGGTCTGAGAAGGCTTCGGGAGATGGTGCCGCAATCAGAACGTCATCGAAGAAAGGTTGTACTCCGGGGATTCCTTTAAGCAAACAGTCCATTAGATTCTGGAAAATCCCTGGAGCTACACTAACCCCGATCTGCAGACGTGTGACTCAGAACGCCCCCCAGTGTGTCACAATGGTCTGGGCTTCAGCGGCAGTGTCATCTATTGGCAGTTGTTGGTAGGCTTGGGCAAAGTCCAGTTTGCCAAAGATTTTGGCCCCAGCCAGGGACACTAGGACATGGCTCACCACGGGAACAGGATACACATGGTCTTGGAGGGCCTTATTGATTGTGCATTTGTAATCTGCACAGATCCTGACATCCCCATTGGATTTGATTGGGGTTACTATAGGGGTCTCCCATTTCACGTGGGGCACTGGCTCCAGTAACCCCTGGCTGACTAGGCAGTCGAGCTCCACCTCGATCTTGGTCTGGAGTGCAAACGGGGGCCACCGGGCTTTCAAGCGGAGGGAATGCACTGCGGGGTTGAGGTCTAGGGAGACCGGTGGCCCTGTATAGCGGCCGAGCGATCCATCAAATACAGCCAAAAACTCATCACACACATCACTAAAGTTTCCCAACTGCACATTTTGTATTCTCGTGACAGCCAGACATAATGCATCAAACCAGGCTAATCCCAGTAAGCTGGTGAGGCGGCCCTTAACTACGACCTGCTCCAAGGGCCCTTTGAAAGCTTTGTATTTTATGCAGAACTGGCCCACCCCCATAATGACAACTGGGTTCCTTTGGAAATCCCTTAGCGTGAGGCCGGTGTCTTCCAGTGGGGGTCCCCCATTAGGGCAAAGTGTGCGCAGCATTTCCTCTGAGATTATCAAGAGGGAGGATCCTGTGTCTACTTCCATTTCATATGGGGCACCCTCTATTAAGACATTCACTTTAAGCTTATTGAGGGACCCCCGGGTAAGAAATGTACCTGGTTCTGATGTACCGAGGTGCTGTGGAGTTCTGTTGTTACTTGATGGGTCATGGTGTGGCACTGGTGTCCCTTGGAGCAGCAGGCCCGGGTGATGTGGCCCTGTTTTTCGCAGGCACGGCAGACTGCATTCCGAAAATGGCAGGACCTCTGCTCCTGAGTCTCCCCGCAGCTTGCGCAGGTCGCTGGTGGGCTGGAGGCCGTAGCAGAGAGTGACAGACGCACTTCTCGGCGAGTGGACTGACGGACCTGAAGCACCTCTTCTTCGTCTGAGGAGGCAGGGGCATCCCCCGCCGATACCTGATGGGTCAAGGATGATGGTGGATGATCCGGATGTGACTTTTCGAATGTGCTGGCAGTCTGGAGTGCCATCTTGAGCGTCAGGTCAGTGGTTCCCATGAGCTTCCTGCGGAGCCTGGGATCGCGGATGCCCCAGACGAACTGTGTTAGGATGATCTCTTCGACCCCCGGCAGTTCACAGTCCATGGCGAGCTGACATAGCTCAGCCATGTATATGGTGGTCCCTTCTCCCACTTTTTGCATTTGTGCCTATAGATCCATTCACATCGCTATTTTTGTGGGCTTCGGCGCGAAGTACCCATTCAAGACCTTCAGTAGCTCCTCATACGTTTTGTCTTCCCATTTGGCCGATGCTATGAGGCTCTTGACCAGGCGGATGGTGGCTACCCCAAATGAGCTCATTAGCAGGGCCCGCTTCTTACCAGCATCTGTGATGTCGTGGAAGGTGAGGTAGTTCGTCAGCTAGTCCATCTATGCTTTCCAGAACTCTGGATGTGTGTGGTCAAAAACTGTGAGGAGTCCCGGAGCTGCAGCCATGACTCGAGAGTGGTGCGGAGAGCGATGATTGGAGGAACAGGGCACGGTGCAGTGCTGCTGGAGAGTGTTGCGGGGCATGATATCCTGTTGATCGGTGCCGGTCCTGAGTTGGAGTCAGGCTCACTCATCAGACCCCATCCTCATCACCAGTGAAAAGTAGTGGAGTTCCAGGCGTAGCATAGTGAAATCAGCTCTCATTTATTAGTTACATTGGAATGATAAAGGATAACTTAGCCAGTGTGAGGCTGGTTTATACTGGTGCACACACTCACACCCAACACACACCCAATTACCATGATAGGTTCTATATACCGGACCCTGGTAATGATAGGTTCTCTTCAGGATCCTAGCACTCCCATTGGTTCTCACTAAGATCCACGGGGGCTATTGTTCTAGACCCGAAGATCTGTGAGTCCGGTAGACCACATGGCCGGGTGCATGTGGCCACAGCCATCTTAATACATAACAGGTAGCATAAATTTGTGGCACTGGAATAAAAGTGAACCAGGGTTCTGGACCAGTAACATACTCCAGTGATTAGAACAGAATTCAGAAATTTATTTACAAAAGATAAACATACATCAAAACACACAAGTAGGGGAAAGGAGTATACAATGAGACAATGACAAAAACAATAAACCTAACTGACTAACCTCTAGACACTTACCCTGAGCAGCTTATAGCTCCAAAGCAGATGTCTTCGGTAGCAGTCTTCCCAGCAGCAATGATGCAATAGTTGATGTCCTGAAGAGTGTGAAGCTCCTTCTTCCAGTTTCACAAGCTTGTCCTGATGTACTGTATCCTTCTGTGTGGTGTCATGCTGGCTTCTTCACTCTTGCCCTATATGCTAGCTCATCTGTCACTTTGCTAATTGAGTGACCAATCAGGATGATCAATGAATTGATCTAACTGATCTGAGATGAGATCTAGATCTTCAACTGTCAAACTGACATTTGAGCTGTAGATCGTCTACTGTCAACAAATTACCTTGACAGTTCCCAGCTGCTAGCTATCATTCTGAAAGGCAACTACATCCAGGTGCTTGATAGGTAAAGCACTTCATTGGCCTGGATAACAACCCAGAAAGTACTTACAAGATGACAGTTCCATGGTAAATGCAAACACTTACATACTGGGGAATCACTTTTGTGACACATGTATAGAGGATACTTTTTATGTGCATGCCCTAACATGGGTACTGATTTTGGTAACAAAGCTTACTACAATAATCATTATTCATCTCCAGTTAGAAGTCATTTCTGAATAGAAATGGTCCCAGCACAGATCGCTCTCTCTCTCTTTCTCTGTGTGTGCACGCGTGTGTGCTGCATTATGTCCCCTCAGACCATACCCTGGCCCATAGTTAGGTATTAAATTAAATGAGATTTTAAAGACCTATGATCAATGTTCCCTCTAATTTGTTTTCCTTACTGAGCACAGCAGTTCACATCCTGAGCAGAATATAACTGCTGTAATCTTAAAAAATAGGCAATGGGCAGTGCAAGACCTTGCGTGGCTCCAGACTGCTGCTGAGTGGGGCTTCCTGTGTTAATAAGGGGTCACTCACGTGAACAGCTTAGAGGGAACACTGCCCATAATTAAGAGCTCCTGTGTAGTTTTTAAAAAAGCTAATTACCAAATTCAGATTGAGAAGAGCCACTAGGGGATAAAGTTTAGAATATGATTTACGGTAAATACCCTTCCAAAACTGCAGTCACTTCTGTATGGGGGGGAAGAAGGGTACAAGAAGATAAACCTGTCTTTTCCCACCCACATACCTAACTGTGCGCTATTTAAATCATGGAAGAGGTATGTGAGGAAAAGTAAAGCATTCCATCAGTTCTTTCCTGATGTTTAAAGTAGCTGGAACTGCTAATTAGCTTTATAAAAAAACTCACAGAGAATCCTAATCACAGGTCTTTTGTATCTCATCTAGTTAACTAGCCCTAAGAAGGAGTTGCAAACATTATAGCTACAATTTTCTGCAGATTTGAAGATACTGTGGACAGTAGTTCAAGAGGGTTAAGTGACTGTGCCCTTGGAAAAAAAATGACTCTCTCCACCCAGCCTACCATTGATTGATGCATTATTTTTTCCCACTTAAATAGTACTGGTCTTGTGTTGAACACAGCATAGTATGTCATAGCCTAATGCAAGATGTTTTGGGTTTTGTTTTTTAATGACAGTACTAACACAAACTGAGTACTGTCACCTTTTTCAGGGCTCTCCTAAGTCCTGATACTCATATGCTAGCCCACCCCACTCAGCCAGGAAAAGAGACAGAGACCCCTCAGGAACAGCCTAGTGGGGATATGCAGAAGGGGGAGAACTGGAGGAAAGTGGCACAACTTTATATATGAGTACTAGCAACAGTATGTTTCAAAAACAAACAAAAAAGCACTGGCCTACTGTAATAAGATATGTTTACCAGGTTTTTTTTTTAGTGTAGTTGGATCTCTATGTGAAGGTAGTCCTGGCAAAATGGAAGCAAATTTTGGTTGAATGAGGATTAAGTTTCTTCCTCCAAGCCTTTGTCATTTACCAATTTTCAGGATTTTTTATTTGAATGCCAGTATTCCCCCCCCCCCCCGTATTCTTTCATATACATTTACTTTCACTTCCCCTTCACTCTTTTCTCCATCTGTCAATCTGAAGATAGTTGCAAGACTCATGTAAAAACAGCAGTGACACTTTGTTCTACATTAGCATTACTTAGGGATAAGTTTTCTTAACTTGTACATATTAGCTGAAGTAGTCTTTAAATTGCAGTCAATTCTAAGTGGCGTCTAAGTAGTACTAGAAAAGCCAGTAGAATATGAAAGCTGCTGCAATCACCCTGGTACTTTTACAGTTTCCAGGGGAAGAATACCAAGATACCAAGATACCAAGATACCTCTCTATTAAGAGATACCCAGAGGGGGTGCCACAGTAGAGCATCTGTCTTGCATTCAAAAGATCCCAGGTCCAATCCCTCCCATTTCCAGTTAATAGAACCAAATCGTGAGTAATGTGAAAGTCTGAGACTCTGGATGGCCCCTGCCACTGCCAGCCAGAGCAGACAATACTGAGTTAGGGTTAAGGTTGACTATTAGGCAAAATATTTAGAGCTGAAGACATGGGGAGGTGACATTGTGTGCACCATTACACTGTTTCCGAGGAAAACTCAGAAGTGATGTAGGTTTTATCACAGAGTTTCTGGCAATTTCCAGAGGTACTCTATGTCACTACTAGGTTTTCCTCGGATGTGAGGTAGCAGTTGCATATGACACTGGTGTTTTGTTTTTTTCTTCCACCAGTGGAGGTCAAGGATGGTTGCTGGTGAGAGGCCTCCCATCCTAGTGGGAAGATCTGGCAGACCTAGGGCTTTTCTGCATTCTCATTTTACTCACTAGTAAGTTCCTGTTTCTTCAGGGGTGGGTTCCTGTTCTGCATGTTATTTGCTCCCTCTAGTGGTCAATTCAATATCATGCAGGTTTATTTCCAGCATATCTCCCTCCAGATCTAAAAGGCAGCGAGATATGCTGGAAATAAACCTGTGATATCAAATTGACCACTAGAGGGAGGAAATCACATGAAGAACAGGTGTGTGGGGGGTAAAGAAACAGAAACCTACCAGCCAGTAAAATGAGAATGCAGAAAAGCCCTGGACTCAATATAGAGCAGGTTCATGTGGGTGTATATTCAGAGAGGGCTGTTGTATTAGGCTATCCCACAGTGAAGGATACAATATGATGAACATAAGTAAGCCCCCCCCCAAAATAAACAGCACCCCCTGTGACTACTTCTTGGCAGTTGGCAGAAAAACACATTTCTCTATCTTCTGCTGGCTACATTCAAACTGCTACATGGTTGTGTTTGCAGTCTTTGCCCAGGCATCTGGCATATTCATTATCAAGGAGTCATCATCCATCAATCATCAGTGCTTATTAAGGAACATCTTTTGCTATTAGATAAATAAAAGCAGAGAGAAAAAAGCAATCCCCTCAGATTATGGTCATGACACTATTAAATACAGTATTGCTATTTTCTGATACTGCAAACTTGCTGAACATCGGACTAGGATTGTTTGAAGTTATAGTCTACTTCAGCATCTCACAGATGGACAAACAAGCTGTCCTAACAAAGCAAAGTCACAGGAGATGCTGCCTAAAACATGACTGCATGTGCCACAGCAAAGAAACAAAAGCATAATTTACTGGGCATGAAAAGCTGCTACACTGACAACATTTTGGCACAAGGTACAGACAGAGAGATGTAGGCTTTTGCTGCATCTTAGCATCTGGGGGTGTGGGGGGAGAGGAACACTAATCACCATGCCACCTCATTAGGAAAAATACCAATAACATGGAAAGACAGAGGCAGAGTCAACAGTGCCACATCTAATAACTTTAATCTGAAGCAAGCCCCTGGAACTCAAAAGCTGACTTCAAGGCATCCACAGAGAGAAAGGATGTGACAGACATATACATCCTATTCGAAAGGTATCTAATGCCAAGGAACAAGTGAGAAAAAATGAAAGGTATAAAGGTAATTATAACTATTGCTTCTATGCATGATAATATGATAATAATGGACAAGGAATTCTTTGAGCATGAAATTCTTCTGTATTCTCAATTTGTCTATAACTGCATTGCTGAGAGGAAGTTTTATTTCGAGTTTGGCTGCATAAATGCTTTACTGCTGGTGAAGGTGTTGCAAAACTTAGAAGCAACAATGTCTCTTGTTCTCTGCAGGATCTGCAATCACCACCTTCCAAGATGAATGTCAGATCCTTTGCCTGGAGCCTGCACCATCTATGCAGATTGGCCCATTCTGCATCTAGCTTTTGCTCCATTGTTTTACCAAACCCATGTTGGAACAGAAATTCCCCTCTACATTGCATGTCACTTCCACTTTCTTTGATTGTCGGATTTTATGGTAGCCTCCACACTGCATGCTGGTTTCACTTCCTTTGATCTCTCGGTTTAATGGTAACCGTCTGCATAGATTTATGGCCGTTTTATGGCCATTCAGGGGTGACTTTGCAGTCAGTACAGCATTGGCCCCAGGGTACTTGAATGCGGTTTTGAGCCACATCTTTTTCTGTTCCAGGGTGAGTTTGGTAAAAAACAACAACAACACAGAGTGAATGCTAGATGCAGAACAGGCCATTTTTTGTTATTGTACGTAGGGCTACAGATCACAAAGTCCATTACAGCTTTCATCTTAACATGAAGAAGAGTTTTTGCTGATTATTTGACTTGTAATGGAACAGTGAGGGGTGATTCCCAGAGCTACTGAAAGGAGAAAACAAGAGATACAAAATAATTGGGCCCAATTTGTTCTGGGGGGCCAAAAAAACAGTCAGTCAACCTGCCTTATTTTGCTCTTATGCAAGAGGAAAGAGCTGCTGGCATGAAATCTGCTGGACTAAACCAAATGTGAAAAGCCTGTCTAAAGGTAAAGGTAAGGGTTCCCTTGCTCGAAAGCCAGTCGAATCTGACTCTAGGGTTGCGGTGCTCATCTCTGTTTCAAAGCCGAAGAGCCAGCGCTGTCTGAAGACGTTTCCATGGTCATGTGGCCGACATGACTAAACACCAAGGCGCACGGAACGCTGTTACCTTCCCACCGAAGTGGTACCTATTTATCGACTTGCAATTTCTTGCTTTCAAACTGCTAGCCTGTCTAGGAACCCATAATTCCTTACTGTAACCCTTTCCTTCTCTTGAAATCATAACAGGATATCCTGAGAGCCAGTTTGGTGTAGTGGTTAAGAGAACAGACTCTAATCTTGGAGAACCGGGCTTGATTCCCTACTCCTCCACTTGCAGCTGCTGGATGACCTTGGGCAAGCCATAGTTCTGGCACAGCTGTTCTTGAAAAACAGCAGTTTCTGTCAGAGCTCTCTCAGCCCCACCTACCTCACAGGGTATCTGTTGTGGGGAGGGGAAGGGAAAGGACTTTGTAAGCCACTCCGAGACTCCTTTGGGTAGTGAAGGGTGGGGTATAATTCCAATCTCTTCTTCTTCTTCTTCTCTGCTTCAGGAAGGGAACACTTGCTAGGTATTCCAGGTAAGCAAAGTGTTATAACTGGAGCTTCCAGATTTCTAGAGAGACCTTTTTTCATCACGTGTTCTTGAAGGATGGTAACTCCAATCTCACCCCACAATGAAAGCAAGCAAGAAAGAAGAAGTTAATCTCACTTTGCACAATGAGGCTTATTTCACCCTTTCTCTCTCTTTGTCCTTCTTAATTTTGTGTTGCTGTATTTAATTGGGTGGCAGTGGAAATGTTTGTCTAAGAGCTCGGGATGGCTCTCATCAGCACTGTTAAGTTCCCAATAAGAAGCTACATTCAGACTAGTGTAAAGCTCCGTAATTCCAGCATTGACTAATAATGCAATAAATATGTAAGAATATATTTTGAAAATGTGAGTCGCTGTGAAGACTTTATGCATGCACATTCTCATATAGCCCAACAAGAGTCACCCCATCATAGATCTGTCATCACAGTGTGCTGCTCCACAGCCCATTGTTTAACTAAGGAGTGAATGAACCAGTCACCCAGTCAGTGATTTATAAACATAGTTTGTTTGTGTTAAATCTCACTGTTTGGTTTTTAAATGACCTTATTACATGCCGATGTGTTTTTGTACAGCTTTATGGGAGTTCGGTTCCCCACTACCTGTTTATTTACTTACCAGACCCAACTGTCCTTGACTCTGGGGGAGAATTGATTCAGCCTATCGTTCAGATGAAAAAGTGTCTACAAGGCAGAGGGATGTGAAGCACAGAGACTGCACATCTGCAGAGTTGCTTGGCAGCTGGTCAAGTTGGATGACACCAAGGAGATTCAAGGCTTGAAGCTGACCAAGTTTGTTTTATGGGAATGGAAACAAAGTCCTGCTATACCACTGCTGGATTCACCCACCTGCTTTCTTTCCTTCCTTTCCAACACCCTTTCCAAAAGAGGAGGTATTCTCGAATCATCTCTTCTAGTACAAAAAAAAAAATCACTTTCGAACTAGATTTGGAGCCATCAATATCAATGTGCAAATTAATCAACAGGTTTGGACAGATTGTAAATAAAAAAGGGCCAAAGTAATCCAACCACAGGCAAGTTTCCTGTAATAATTACAACTCCCAATGAGTCAGAATCTTGATTTAAGGAGCAAACATGTATTGACTTGTCTGGCATTCATACTTAAGGCAGATTTGTACAAAAGGTAAATTCATTTTAAAATGTTTGTATCAGTAATCTAAAATTTGGCTTCTGGGAATGCAAAGTGTAACAACATGAAATATACACTTGGTCTGGATTCTCACTGTTATAGCTATTAGGAATGGGCATGGACAGGACTATGGACTCAATTTTTCCATCGGCCAGGGCCCAGTTCGTGGTTTGTGAGCCCAATCCATACCATTCCACCAACATGGACCTCCCATGACCCTTCCAGGGCATTCGTAAGGTCCATGTTGTTGGGGCTTGCAGCAGCAGAAGGAGGAGGAGGAGGAGGCGGAGATTGGATTTATACCCCGCCCTTCACTACCCGAAGGAGTTTCAGAGCAGCTTACAATCCCTTTCCCTTCCCCTCCCCACAACAGACACCCTGTGAGGTAGGTGGGACTGAGAGAGCTCTCTTGAGAACTGCCCTTGAGAGAACAGCTCTAAAGGAACTTATGATACACAAGTGAAGACCGAACGGCAATGTCACCCACTTCCGGTTCACCCAGAAGGGAACTAGAAGTGGGTGAAGTCACCGTTTGGCCTTCACTGACACACCACATGGGTTTGCAAAAGCAATTAAAATGTATTCCCTTTAAATGGCTGTGTAAGCCACGCAATATCACAGACCAAATGGACCACAACCAGTGTTCCCTCTAAGCTGAGTTAGTGTGAGCTAGCGCACCGTTTTTTTAGCCTCCAACTCACATATTTTTGTCTTAGCTCAGGAAGGATGGCTCCAGAGCAAACTAATTTATGCAGTAGCCAAATCACCTGCTCACAATTTTCATGCCAGCAGCTCACAAAGTAGAATTTTTGCTCACAGGACTCCATAGCTTAGAGGGAGCATTGACCACAACCCAGTTCATTAAGCATGGAGGTTCGTGGTTTGGGGGTCTGTAAACCCCAAAGACCTTGAACCTCCACAATCCATTTTTTTCTGCACTGTGCCCATCCCTAATAGCTATACTGAGGGAAATGGTTAGATGTTCAGATTTGGTTATTTTTCCATATTAGCTGCACATCTGTATGTGTTGAATGACCATTCATTCGACACAAATAAAGAATCACATCAAAGAAAACCATTTGGAAAGTTCTGTAGATGAGAAAGCTGTTATTGAAAGCTTTCCCTAAATACTGGATGGCAATATTTAAATTCATAGAAATCAAGAACCATTCATGTGTAATTCACAAACAGAAGAAAGAACCAAATTTATAATTAATTTTCCCCCCCCCAAAGAGCAATTTAATCAGTTTTCATAAGTATTGCTTTTATAAGAATGAACAAAAGAAACCTGGTTTGTTTACTAAGAGCCTTTCTGCATCATCTCTTGAGTAGACAGCAAATATACTAGAGCCATGCAGTGCTGTACTCAAATGTGGCTTTTAAATGATGATACTGTGTCGTACTGTCAGAATCTCACAGATATGGAGACAAATAATCTGCCATGCTCTGGTGCCCCTTTTCATGACTGTTTTTGTACATTGTTGGGAACCTTTCCATTGCCCCATCTGTTTCTTTTATGGTACTTCATGCCATTTTTACCTTATACAAATCTGACAATTTTTAAACCATCTGTATGTAATTGACACAGAAATAATCAGTGTGTATATTTACAGAGAAAAATTCAGATGAAGACATGAAAATGGAGTGACAATAAACAAGTCGTAGGTTCAATTTGCACGGAGGAGAGAAAATGAAATTGTGGTGGACATGGGAAGTCAGTGATGTGCTGAGAATTTCAGTAGCATCCCTAGCAGGAATACTGGCATTTGTCTTTGTCCTCTTTTGAAAAAGTTTCTAAACAGAAATGTTGCTCTGCATCACAGTTGTATAATGACTGATACAAAGTTTCTCTTTTTGTCTGTTCATAGACACCTCAAGCTTATTCATCCTGTTACTGTTGATGTATTCTGACAGACTGAAACAACACAGTACATAACAATAGAGGTTTAACTGGTAGTATTTTGCATGCACATTCCTAATAAACAGCCCAATAGTAATCTAAATTCCCCCTTCCACACAAAACTGACTCCAGTGCTCACTTCTTGGCAGCCAGTCATATAAATCAGGAGTCTCCAGTGCTGCCTGCTGGCACTTTTTCTGGCACCCGCCAAGTGTGGGTGGGGCCAGGTAGGTTTTCCTCCCAAGGCTTCTGATTGACTATTGGAGATTTGATTGGCTGTGCAGTTCTTTTTTTAAAAATGTTGCACTAGTTGCCAGCACAACACAAGGATCTGCACTGTGTTACTGAACTTAAGCAGCGGCAATTGTTTTTTGGCTGGCTCCACCTCCTGTGATATCCATTTTGTGGCAGCCATTTTGTTGCCATGCCCATCATGCGGTATCAGAATGCCAAATGTGTCCACAGGCTCAAAAAAGTTGGGGACCTTGATATAAATTAATCAGTCAATCAGTGATTATAAAGGTTTTTTAAGTCTTTTTTTAAAGTCTTACTATTTCGTGTTCATTTAAGTTCATGTTATTGTCTGTTATTTCACACTTGCACATTTTCTTACTGCCTTATGGGAGTTGTAGTATCTCATCTTTTAATTACCTGACCTGATCATCCCATCCATGATCCTGGAGGAATATTGATTTCACCTATTATAAAAGCATGTTGCAAGGCTTAGGGGAAAAAATTGAAAACTCTACAGCTTCTGCACAGTCACAAAATTGTTTAGTAACAGCTTGAGTCAGACTGTGCCCAAGCAAGACTTGGCATGAGCAAGCACACCAGCTGAACCTGTTCACTGCAAAGTTTGTAGCTTATCTCATGATTTTTTTTTTAAAGAAGAACACAGTTTAAGCCCTGTGGCACCTTTAAGACCAACAAAGATTTATTCTGGCTATACACTGAAACAGAAGTCACCAACCATTACATATAGGCAGCGGGTGAGGGGATGTTGACAGGAAGGACCAATTAGAGTCAAGATACATAAGTAACTAAGCAGTAAATATAACTAAGACTGGATGAAGGCGATTAGTAAGACCTGTGAAGAGTGACAAATCAGCATACAGCATAATAAAGGAGTTTATAAACAGATGTGAGAATGGAATGACATTAGCATGTGTAGTGAGATAAGAAACCAATGTCTCTGTTAAGCCCCAGGAGTTCCATTGTCCTGAGTTTTAATAACTTGTAACTCAGCAATCTTCCATTCTGGTTTGTTTTTGAAGTTCCTTTGCAATAAAACAGCTACCTTGAGGTCCCCCATTGAATGTCCTGGAAGGCTGAGCTATTTTTCCTACAGGTTTCTCAGTTTTGTGATTCTTGATGTCAGATTTGTGTCCATTTATCCTTTGGCATAGGGTTTGACCTGTTATGTGTGCAACACCACACATTTTTCTGAGGAAAATACAATCTTTGAACAGCCTTCCAGCTAATATGTCCATGGCTAACTTGAAGCAATGTTTCCTAAACTCCTACCCACTCATACCTCTGTTATACCTGTAATTAGGCATGGGCACAAACTGGCTCACAAACTAAAGTTCGTAACTAATTGTGGCCAGTTCATAGTTCATGAAGCGATGTCCTTGGAAGCTCTATCATCACGAATTTCCATGAGATTTTAGCTTGGTTGGTGGCGGTTTGTGAGTGGGGACAGACTGGTGCCAATCAATTAAATTGTTTACCAAACACCAAGGCAACAGTGGGGATGGGATTCTCCAGCCTTGGAAACACCAGCAGGAGCCTTCCAAAATTTAACAGGCATTTCTGGCTGCCAATTACAGAGTTTCCATTGTGGTCTATGGGCTCAAAAGGCTATATCGAGTAAGTTCTCTTCTCTCCCCCTCCTGTGTTGACTGGTGAAGTGAAAGACAGGTGCAGAGTTAGCAGAGCTGTTTAATTGCTCTGCTTTCTGTTTGCCTGATCTACTGTCTGTTGCTGGGCTTTGAGTGATTTATTTATTTTATTATTTCAATTTAGATCCTGCCCTTCCTGCAAGCAGGCTCAGGGCAGCTTAGGGTGCAGTGATAGACTCTGGCCATTGAATTTCAACATGGGGGGTTAGCTATTGTGCCTTCCCTCCCTCTGCCTCTTCAGCTAGTGATCTCCTCTGCTCTCTGCTCTGGAGGGTTGGGAATTTTCTGGAACCAGGGATCTGGGTCTGCTCTTCCTGTGCTGACACTGAGCACAAGGACTTAGCTATTGGGTGCCTTTCTACCACCCCCCACCTCTTCTGCTACTGATATCCTCTGCTCTCTGCTGTGGGGGGTTGGGAGTTTTCTGGAACTAAGAATCTGGGCCTGCTCTTCCTGCACTCATGCTGAGCACAGGGACTGGCTTTCTTTCCCCCCCCCCCCCCCCCCCCGCTGGTGATCTCATCTGTCTGCCATCGGAGTTTGGGAGGTTTCTCAAAGTTGGGATCGGATTGGCATCTTGTTCCTGCACTCATGCCAAGCACAGAGGCTTAGCTATTGGGTGCCTTTATATTCCTCCCCCCTGCTAGTGATCTCATCTGCCACCTGCCATCAGGGTTTGGGCGGTTTCTGGAATCAAGGATTGGACTGATATCTTGTTCCTGTGCTCATGCTGAACATAGGGACTTAGCTACTGGGTGCCTTTATATTCCTCCCCTCCTCCTCTGCTGCTAGTGATCTGCTCTGTTGTCTGCCAACAGGGTATGAGAGGTTTCTGGAATCAGGGGATTAATTGGTATCTTGTTCCTGCACTCATGCCAAGCACAGGAGCTCAGTGAACACTATGAGGGTGAAAGTGGGTGGAAGGGGTGCTCGTTGTTGTGGGAAGAAGCCCACCCATACACAGAGAACCAGAGGTCCTGTCCCTGGGCATGAAACCCAGCCCCACCCCCCGGGACTCCTGCTCCTGCTGCCTTAAGTACATCATCCTCTGGCACCTTATGGTACCAGATAGCAGCTGTGCAGAGTACCCTTATAACGTCCCTGCTGCTTCAGGGAGTCTCTGTCAAAAGTCTGGGGGTGCCCGCCTTTCCATCTATCTTTTGAATACTGGCTGCAGGGTGCGTGTGTGAGAGTGGATGGGTGTGCTCCGGACCCAGGTGAAGAGTCGAATAAAACACCCCCATCAGTGACTGTGCTCTGCACCTGTCTGACTCTGCCCTAGCTAGTGGGAGCCTTGGCTGAGTACCCACATTCATTACACCCTCCCTGCTGCTGTGGGAGTACTTTGGGGAGGCCCTGTCAAAAGTCTGGGGGTGCCTACCTTTCCATCTCTCTTTAGCATACTGGCTACTAGTTTCAGCCCTGGGTGGGGGTTGTCACGCATTTGGGTTTGGGTGTCAGGGGTGAAGTCAGGGCTTTCAAGTCACCACATCAACTTCCTTCTCAGGGCTTTTGATTTAGCACATCTATGTCTATCTCAGGGCTTTGACCCACCATGTCTAACTACTTCTCAGAGCTTTAGAGCCACCATGTCTACTTTCTTTTTAGGCCTTCAAGCCACATCTGCTTCTTTCTCAGGGCTCTGACCCACCACATCTACTTCCTTCTCAGGGCTTTTGAGGCACTATGTCTACTTCTTTCTCAGGGCTCCAAGCCACCATGTCTACTTCCTTGTTAGTGCTTTGACCCACCATATCTAATTCCATCTCAGGACTTTCACCCACCATTTCTATGTTAGCCAAACGGGGCCTGTTACCTGGTGCGCCCCAGTGACAAACACAGCCAGTGAAATTTCAGAAGCAGACAACTTTATTGCAATAAGCAAAACCCAAGGACTCCATTAGTAAGACATCAGCATTAACTTCTTATATAGTTTGACAAACAGCTTTTAGACATATGCATATGTCTACAAATGATAAAACTTTACTTTCTTTATACTTATATAAGTACATTGCCAAGCATATATGTCTTTTGCCCTTGTTTAGAAAGCCCACATTTCTCCTGAGCTTTGCAAAACCACTTCTCTACATCTAAAGATGACTACTTTTGCTTAATCAGCTATGTTTTAGCACATCTTGTCCTTTTATCCAGTTTGCCACATCCTGTTTTGCACTATAACTGAATTTAGCTTACCTAAGAGGTAAGAGCCAGTTTGGTGTAGTAGTTAAGTGCTCAGACTCTAATCTTGGAGAACTGGGTTTGATTCCCCACTCCTCCACTTGCACCTGCTAGATGATCTTGGGCAAGCCATAGTTCTGGCACAGCTGTTCTTGAAAAAGAACAGTTTCTGTCAGAGCTTTCTTAGCCCCCACCTACATCACAGGGTGTCTGTTGTGGGGAGGGGAAGGGAAAGGACTTTGTAAGCCACTCTGAGACTCCTTTGGGTAGTGAAGGGCGGGGTATAAATTCAGTCTCTTCTTCTTCTTATCTGGCCTGAGCCGCTCAAAGCAATTAAAGAAATTGGTTCAGTCTTGCCTAATATCTACTTCCTTCTCAGGGCTTTGAGCCATCATTTCTACTTCCTCCTCAGGTCTTCCAACCACCACATCAACATACCTTGTTGCACATTGGTTTTAGTTTGGATGCCAGGGGTGGACTCAGGGCTTGGAGCCACCACATCCAAATATATCATTGCATGCTTTGGGGGTTGGGTGTCAGGGGTAGACTCAGGGCTTTGACTCCCCACGTCTACTCCCTTCTCATGGTTTCCAGCCACCATATCTACACATGTCATTGTGTGCTTTGGAGTTTGGGTGTTAGAGATGGACTCAGGGTTTGGAACCACCATATCTACAGAGAAAAGAGAAGAGAAGAGAAGAGGAGAGGAGATAAGATTGGATTTATACCCTGCCCTTCACTTGGAGTCTCAGAGCAGCTTACAAACTTCTTTCCCTTCCCCTCCCCACAACAGACACCCCGTGAGGTAGGTGGGGCTGAGAGAGCTCTTTCAAGAACTGCTCTTTCAAGAACAGCTGTGCCAGAACTATGGCTTGCCCAAGGTCATCCAGCAGCTGCAAGTAGAGGAGTGGGGAATTAGAGTTCATGCACTTAATCACTACACCAAACTGGCTTTGCATGCAGTGGAGTTGAGGTGACAAGGGTGGTCTCAGGGCTGTCAAGCTACCATGTCTACATACTTCATTGCAAGCTTTAGGATTTGGGTGTCAGGGCTGGACCCAGGGCTTGAACCCACCACATCTACTTCCTTCTCAGGGCTTCAAGTCAATAGGTCAAACTACTTCTCAGGGCTTTTGAACCATCACATCTACTTACTTCTCATGGCTTGGAGCCACCAAGTCTACATATGTCATAACTCAGACCCTGTATATCCAATTCTTTCCAAACTTGGAGGGCAGGTAGAGGAGAGTCAGCCAAAGATGTGCTGTGAGTTTGGTGTCTCTAGCATGCCCAGGAGTGTTCTATCACATCACAAACGTCCTAAACCAGTTTGGTTTGTACAAGTGGGTTTTTGTCTGTGATGGTCCATGGTTTGGTTCATGGGTCCACCAGGAATCCCTAACCAAACCACATTTTCCTGGTTCATGCCCATCCCTACTTATGATACACCGATGGAATCTTTCTTGTCTGGACACTTGTTAAAGAAGTCCTGGATAAATTCCACCACACATTCAATGACTTTCACCTCATCATCAACCTGACAATGAACCAATCTACTCAATAAATACGTTTTCTGGACACTACTGTACAAATATATGGTGGATGCATACATATCACCTTATACCATAAACCTACTAACCAACAAACATGTCTGCATGCCTCCAGCTACCATCCTAAACATACCAAATGATTAATTGTATACAGTCAGGCTCTATGCTACAACCACATCAGTTCCAACCTGAGGGATCTATAGCAAACCTTTTTGGAACTAAAATATCAATTTGATGAAGTCAAGAAACAGATTAACAAAGCCAGGATGATACTTCAAGAGTCCAGATGCTGGTGGAAAGGCGGAGCCAGGAAGACGTCGGAGCGTGGAAGGCGCATGTGCGATGGAGCCTCAAGGGACAGAACCGAAAGCTGCACCGAAAAGCACTCCGACCGCCAGAGAGGCCCGCTGTACCACCACCGGAGGAAAGAAGTCAGTAGAAGCCGTGCCGACGAGCAACAAGCTGTCCCAGAACGTCCCTCTACTGGGTGCTGTTAGGACAGTCCCCACCCCTGCATATATATGTGGCCTTAGGTAAGGGATAACAGTTAACTGTAGAGCCGCTCAGAGACCCCCTGTGGGGGGTTTGAGCGGGGTAGCAAGTCGAAAGTTAAATAAATAAAAATAAATACCCACAGAAAACCTGTTGCAAGATAGGCCCAAAAGAGACAATAACAGAACCCAACTAGTGGTGACATACAGCTCTCAACTCAAAACAATCAGTGACTTACAACCTCTATATCCTCTGAACAGAGGACTCATGCGGGTGGTACAGTAGTTAACAACTATGATCTGGGAGGTTCAAATTCCCACTCTGACTTGCCAGCTCACTGGGTTGTATTGAACAAATCACTCTTAGCCTAACCTACCTCACAAGGTTGTTATGAGAATAAAACAAGGCAGCAGAGAATGTTGTAAGTTGCTTTGGGTCGTCATTGGAGGAAAAATAAAATCTAAATTCCCATCTGGAGCTGCTAGGCATATGCTGCACAATTACAGCTATAGCAGGGCCATTGGATTTCAGAAGAACACTGAGGTGAAAAGTGATTGTCAGAATCCAGTGGTAACCTGATTAGGCAGAAAGTCAACATAATTGGCATTCTTCAACATTCTGTTAAAATTAATGAAATGACAATGTTTCTAAAATGGGTCAAAGTAATGCATGATTTTTTTAAAGTACCCCTCCATACACACAAATAGGGAAACAGGGCAAGAAACAATAGGAAATGAAGGATATAGTCACAAAAGAATGATGCCTTTCTAGCTATCTGATCCATCAAACAAATTGTGTACTTGAGGTGACTGGAGGTGCTAGAAACATAATAAAAGCTTGAGGGATACAAAGCTTGAAAATGATGAGAAAACACATCCAATTAAAGCTGCCAGAGCACAGGATAAAGAAGTGGAGGCTTGTGTGTGTGTATTAGGGGTGTGCAAAAATAATCAGTATTTTTGGGGTTCGGGTGTATTGAACCCTAAAAATATTGGTATTTCCCAATATTCCCAAATCCCAATATCAATATGGTATTTGGATTCGGGGAATATTCAGGAAACACTATTTTTTTCGACTCCATTATACCCTAGTAGCCTGATACCCATGCTTCACTACAGTATTTAAGTTCCGTAAATCCAATTATAATACTGATGATGTGAAGTTTGAAATGTGACATTTGTTGTAGGAATTCTAGTGGAGAAGACTGTAGTGTAAAAAATGAAGTGAGACATATGTACTTTTTTTTTTTCTCTACCAAAGGACCTCTCTGTAGACCACATTGGTGGTTCTGCCTTCAGGTGCTAGGATCACCAGGCTGCTTGATGAGCTCACTCTGGAGCAGCCACATAGAACTGTCAGTTTAAGAAGCAGTCATCTGTTAAGTCAATTCCTGCTACCTTCCACAAAAGTGATGGCCTCTCTACTTGTGTTCTTGGATTGTTTTGCTCATATGGAGATTGACTGCTCTGAGTACCTCAGGGTGACCATGCTGGTACTTGGCCTGTGCAGCTCAGTGCCCTGCAGGAGTACTATGTGCAAATGTCTTTGCTACATTCCTAAGTTGCCTCCTCCTGGCAGCTGCCTGTCCAGTGTAGGAGGGGGATGGGGGAGGAGTCTTAGAAGCCACTGTGGAGGTGAGGCTGGCAGGTTCACTAAGGCATTACTGCTGGGGTGGACTCTCTCATGAATTTAAACACCCTGCGACGGCTGCTGCACCTGACAGACAACCACCTGTTAGGTGTAGGAGGTGGGGGGAGTGTGTTGGAAGTCATCAGAGAGGCTGGGCCAGCAGCATTACTGCACCTCACAGGTGGTTGTTGTCCATTCCTGATTTTCTCACATGTCATTAGTTCTGTGCAGTCTCCTGTAACTTGTTTTTTTTTTACCTCAGAACACTGAGCTCTGCAACTTCAGAATAATGAGCTCTGCAGCTCGCCAATCAGAGAGAGGGGGTTGCAAGGAGGCAGCAGGCTGGCAGTCACATAGGAATCAATGGTGGGCACATTTTACCCCTTTTGACCCACTTAGGGGTCGAATTTCTAAAAATCCCTTCTTAGTGAGTATCTACGGCATGGTAGGAGTGCTCTCCTCGTATTTGGTGTTTCTAGGTCCAGCAGTTTGGCCTGGGCATTGATTTTATGGTGAGGGGACTTTATTTTATATATGTAGATGCAGACCATTACAGTCAATGGTCCCCATAAGCTATAATGGTAAATGAATCAGGGGTATCTGGGGCTCTGGAGGGTGTTTTTTGAGGTAGAGGCATGAAACTTGCAGCATAGTTTTTGGTACCTCTCCTCAAGGAACACAAAGTTTCAAAAAGATTGGACCAGGGAGGCCAATTCTATGAGCCCCAAAAGAAGGTGCCCCCATCCTCCATTATTTCCAGTGTGGTCCCTTTAAATACCTTTTGCAGCCTAGCCTCGCTGTGAGTGTACTCCAAAGTGGTCAGTTCACCTGGAAGGTAATGACTAAAAGGTTGAGTGTAAGACAGTTGGTTAAAATAAAAAGCAATTTTTTAAAAAAGTTCACCTGGAAGGTGTGAAGGGAATTATTTTAAATACTTTCTTCAAGTGGCAAACTTGCTGCTTGGAGAAGGTGTTTAAAAGGATTGCCTTCACACCTTCCAGGTGAACACATTGCTTCATCCCTTTAAATGCCTTTTGCAACTGAGCCACTTGGAGAAGGTGTTTAAAAGGATTGCCTTCCCTTTAAACACTTTCCGGGTGAACTCGCCTCTTCAGAGTTTACTCATGGCATGCCTAAGTTATTTATCAGGTATTTTTTCAGCTCTTTATTTACCAAGTGCACACCCCTAGGGTATACACATGCCCTTGGTTTCCAAGAGTGTAAAGCCACATGCACTAGTAAATGAATGAGCTGACATTTTCAAAATTAAGCATTCTGTGGGTGTTGTGTACTTGGGGAAGCCCGCGCATGTGATCGGGCAAACACGGGGTTGGGCTAAAGGCCCAAGCTTCGCTACCACAGACAATAACCTAAACGGATCTTAGCGCGCACCTATGGGGAAGCTAGGATTGTAGGAGGAACCTACGTTTAGGGGTTGCACTGTAAATATACAATCACGAGTGTGTGTGTGTGTGGGTGTAGTGTGAGTTGCGAATATAAGCCGGCCTGCAAGCCGGCAAAGGTATCTCTTGTTCTTTCATCTATAATAAAGTAGGAGCGGAATCACTATGCTATGCATCAGTCTCAGTACTTTATAGTGGGTCAAAGACAGGCAAGCAGAATACGAAATAAAGATGCTGCTGACCAGGTATAGAGCTTGCTTAGCTAGCAAAGCTGAACGTGCAGCTTTGAATCTTAGCTCAAAAGCCTCCTGCCTTCTTGAACAGAAGGTTCTGGGCTTCTTTATCCACCAGTTACCCTCTAAGTCCAAAGCTCACCTGTGGTCCCCACCAATTTAGGAGAGATTGATTCTTACTGGAAATACTCATGACAGTTTCACTTGCCAATGCTGCAGAATTGGAAAGAACCAGATGTGGACCAGTTGTATTGGAAACATTTGGCAGATGCAAAATTAGTTTGTGCTCATTTGGTCAAACTTTTTTTTGTTGTTGTTGCTAAAAAAAAATCTGAGAAAACCTGAAAGCTTTTTTTCAAAAGAAAAGGAAAGAAACGTTATCAATCATGAGAGCAAGTAAACAAAAAGGAAGAAAGAGAAGGGGGGACTTCAAGAGCACACTGTCTCGACATTTTCAGTGAGTTATCCACTACAACTCCAAGATCTCTCTCTTGCTCAGTCTCTGCCAGTTCAGACCCCATCAATGTGTATTTATATTTAGGATTTTTGGCTCCAATGTGCATCACCTTGCACTTGGCCACATTGAACCCCATTTGCCATGTTGACGCCCACTCGCCCATCCTTGACAGATCCCCTTGGAGTGCCTCACAATCCTCACTGGTTTTCACCACCCTGAACAACTTTGTATCATCCGCAAATTTAGCCACTTCACTGCTTACTCCCATCTCCAAATCATTAATGAACAAGTTAAAAAGCAGTGGACCAAGTACTGATCCCTGCGGTACCCCACTGCTTACCACCCTCCACTGAGAAAATTGCCCACCTACACTCACTCTCTGTTTTCTATGAACTAGCCAGTTTTTGATCCATAAAAGGACTTGTCCTTCTATCCCATGATTTTTGAGCTTACTTAGGAGCCTTTGATGAGGAACTTTATCAAAAGCTTTCTGGAAGTCAAGGTAAATAATATCTATTGGATCCCCCTTGTCCACATGTTTGTTCACCCCCTCAAAGAACACTAACAGGTTAGTGAGACAAGATCTTCCCTTACAGAAACCGTGCTGAGTCTGCCTCAATAGGTTTTGTTCATCTATGTGCCTACTAATTCTTTCCTTAATAATGGTTTCCACCAATTTACCCGGTATCGACGTCAGACTGACTGGCCTGTAATTTCCCGGATCTCCTCTGGAACCCTTTTTAAAGATGGGAGTGACATTAGCTACCTTCCAATCCTCAGGAATGGAGGCAGATTTTAAGGAAAGATTACATATCTTTGTCAGGAGATCTACAAGTTCACATTTGAGTTCTTTCAGAACTCTCGGATGTATGCCATCTGGGCCTGGTGATTTTTCAGTTTTTAAGTTGTCTATCAGTTTTAGGACCTCCTCTCTCGTCACCTCAATCTGACTCAGGTCTTTCAACACCCCTCCTGAAATCAGTGGTTCTGGAGTGGGCAAGCACTTCTCATCTTCCACAGTGAAGACGGAGGCAAAAAATGCATTTAGCTTCTCAGCCATTTCCCTATCATCCTTCAATACTCCTTTTACCCCTTGGTCGTCCAAGGGCCCCACTGCCTCCCTGGCTGGTTTCCTGTTTCTAATGTATTTGAAGAAAGTTTTATTGTTGGTTTTTACGTTTTTTGCTATATGCTCCTCATATTCCCTTTTTGCCTGCCTGACCTCAGACTTGCATTTTATTTGCCATAGCCTGTGTTCCGTTTTATCAGCCTCACTGTGACTAGCTTTCCACTGCTTAAAGGAATTCTTTTTACTTTTTACAGCCTCCATTACTCTGTTTGTTAACCATGCAGGCTTTTTCCTATACCTGTTTGTGCCTTTCCTAACCTGCGGAATATATATTTTTTGAGCTTCTAGGATCGTAGTTTTAAATAGATCCCAAGCTTCCCCAATTGTTTTGACCCTTTCTACTTTTCCTTTCAGTTTCCTCCCCACGTGTCCCCTCATATCAGAGAAATTACCCCTTTTAAAGTTAAAAATGGTTGTGTGAGTCTTTTTGGCCAATTCTCTATTTGTACAAATGATGAACTCAACAACATTATGATCACTGTTTCCAAGCGGTGCAATCACTTTTACATCTCTCACCAGGTCTTGAGTGTTACTTAGGACCAAATCAAGGATCGCCTCTCCCCTGGTAGGTTCCGTGACCATCTGCTCCATAGCACAGTCATTTAGAGTGTCTAGAAACTCAATCTCTTTTTCCCGACTAGAACACATATTGACCCAATCAATGTGTGGGTAGTTAAAATCACCTATTATTACACAGTGTTTTTGTCTAGTTGCTATCTTTAAGGCATTCATCATTTTATAATCCTCCTCTATCTTTTGATCTGGTGGGCGATAACAAACTCCCAGTGTTAAGTTTCCTTTTGGCCCCCCTATTTCAACCCATAGAACTTCCAGAAGCGAATCCAATTCATTTAGCCTCTCAATCTTTCTAGACTTTATACCCTCTCTGACATACAGAGCTACCCCACCTCCAACCCTTCCCCCCCTATCCTTCCGATATAATATATAACCGGGAATCACTGTGTCCCACTGATTTTCCTCATCCCACCAAGTTTCAGAAATACCCACAATGTCTATTTTTCCCTCCGACACCAAGCACTCCAACTCCCCTATTTTACCTCGGACACTTCTAGCATTTGTATAGAAGTATCATAATATATCATTAAAAGAAGTATCATAATATATCATTAAAAACCACAGGGATGCTTAAAAGAATTAATTGCTTACAGTTTCTATACATACGTTCTTGAGTGGCAGGTGTTCTGTGAACCATATGTGGAAATGACTGCCCCAACACAATTGCAAAAAGGTTTTATCTGCCTATTCACTGACATGACAGATTCTACCCCCCCTCACTCCCCTAATTTTGCTGGCTGTGGAATGATGAACTAAAATATATATTCAAATATGTACTGCAAGACTACTGGTCGGCCATGTCACATAGAGAAGCAAGTAAAATATGTATTCGAATGTTTATTATCAGGATAGGACATTCAGTCAATCAGAGGTGAAATATTATATCTAGTTCTGAACTAGGCCATAGAATGTGAATTAAAAAACAACAGAATGGAGTCAGGGATAGACAGAGATAATTTCTCTGCAGATCTGAAGAAAGTCCCTGGTTTGCAGAAAAATTTAAAACCAAAAAAATAAAAAATTAGAGATTAAAACTTCCCCAAATAATAAAAACAGCATCTGTAGCTTAACAAATTCTCAGTGGTCATTTTGGGGGTTGCTAGGCAATGGTAACAATTTTGATGAGGTTTCCAAACCTTGGTTTCTGTAAAGCAAGTTGTGGGTAGGAGGAAGGGTGGATTGGGAATCCTTAAGGGGAAGGTATTTGGGATGGGGTGAGATTTCCAAATTGTTTCTCTCCCTCCATGAAGGGATGGCAGCTGTGGCTGTCTGACTACTCAGCAGCAGATGGAAAAATGGGGGTGGGGAATAGGTATCATGTCAATGCTGCAATGGCCCTTCTGGAGCAAATCATCAAGGAATACCAGTGCTGGGACATAGAGGCAAGTAACATAAGCCACCTCTCTGAAACGTTCTAGCCCCATTAGGGGTCACCAGAAGTCACAATGACTTCCAGGCTCACAAGTACACACACACACTAAAAAAAAAAAAAGATAAACCAGCATAGACCAAAATAGTAATATAACCTTCCAGATCTTAAGGTAATCCCTCTTAATTTCATTTTAATATCATTACACAGATGTGCTTTATGCCAGATGCACACCATAGCAAACACATACCCTACTACACTGTGAGGCATTTTTCCAATAGATGTGCAATCAAGTCATGTGATCAGCACTACACAGCAGTGCAATCATTAGTGAGATAACTCTCCCAGCAGCTTCCTGGATATAACATCCAGGATACCATGAGTAGTGAATGCCAGTTTGTTCCTTGTTGCAGTGCTACTGATTTTACAGGTGTGCCATATGTCATGACAATTCCTCAGACTCCTTGCCAAGTCACACTTGTGTCTCCAAATGGAATAGGGAGTATCTAAATGATTCTCAGTTATGTCGTGCCCTAGCTACTACTCACATAGCTGTTTGCCCATGGCAGTTGTTATGTATTGGGACTGAAACATTCCAGGTCTGTTCTACCAGAGGTGGGCCGAGCTTGGAGCCCAAGAACAATAGCCCACCAGGACTCTGGAAGTAACCAGTCAAGAAGTAATGTTATGTAGATAGCCTATCGTTGGGATTGGGGTGTGTTTGGGTGTGGCAATTGCATGCTATTTAAGCAGAGCTGTGGCCCTGGAGTCTTGTCTTGTTCTTGCTGAAATCACTAATAAAGTAGAGCTGACCAGTAGACTTGGAGTTTGCTCACCCATGGAACACACTATTTAACAGCAGTCTTGAAATTCTGGGAAAGTAGTTTGTTGGGGTCTAAAGGGAAATGCAGCTGAAATCCATGGTCCTTCTGCTGATGGGTCATTGAATCCACCTAGGGTTGTCTTTTACCAAGTAATGGTGAAGAACCTCCCAGTGATACTCCCTATTCCCTGCCCTCACTCAGTTGAGCAGCATGAGGAAAATGGGGGGTGGCGGAGGGACAGAACTGGGAAGTCACTTCATCTTTCAGAACAGGAAGTGAAATCATGAAACTTAAGGAATTTCAAAAATCTTTATGCAAAACTATGCAGATTTTTGAAATTCCTAGACTGTCACAAGAAGTGACTACCAAGAAGCCCACTCCCAATGTTCCCAATGTTCCTGGGGATTGCGGGCCCAGGGCTGGCATCCCAAGATCTATCCCATACTCTGGGCATACAGTCAATATAGAATTAATTCTACTGCTAAGAACTGAGATGACAGAATTCATTAAAGTAATACAAAAATACAAACCACCCTGACCTGGATAACCCAGGCAAGCCCAATTTCATCAGATCTTGGAAGCCAAGTAGGGCTGACTCTAGCAAGTACTTGGAAGGGCAACCTCCAAGGAATACCAGGACACAGAGGCAGGTTATCAAGCCACCTCTCTGAAATGTCCAAGCCCCACTAAGGGTTGCCAGAAGTCACCATGACTTCCCGGCTTGCAAGTGCACACACACACACAACTCACATAAATAGTGAAAAAATCAAAGCAGCCAAAAATAAAATGACATTTGAAGGACATTTGATGTTATTGCAGACTATTGTTTACCCTTTTGGCTGGATGGATCTTGTATTCATTCATGGTTTGCACAATAACATAACACACCTATTTCTTAGATTGTTGCTACTTCTGGTCTCATTTTGTAATAACATCTCCCACCTTTTGCCTACTTTATGCTAATACCAAACTCACTGTCTCTATTTCATGTGCTAAAAATAAGATTTTGCAATATTAAGAAGTTGGTCTGACTTAAAAAAGCTTATGTCACAGTAAATGGGACAGGTTTGTTTGTTTTTAATCCCACTTTTGGCTGTCTCCACAAGTTGTTTGATAGATATTGTGCTATTGTAACCATATTGTATGGACACCCAGGAAGCAAATTGTTAGCCGAATTGCTTTATTTACAGCAATTGGCAATTTATAAATGGGTTCTTGCCAATTTATACCAAGGTCCTGTTCCCACCAAGGGTTACCAGTAAAGGATTTGAGGCTGTTGTGGTTAAAATAGATGTCTTTTACTTAAAAATATATCTCATACAAACAATACTGATGCACTCACACATTTAATCAAGTTTCTAATAATTACAGTAGGAAATAAGCACAGTTGCATTAGCAGGTGGGGGTGATGACGGGTGATACTTATCTGTCTTGCTGCTTGGTTGTTCCAATAAAGAATAGAGGGAAGAAATGGAAACAAAGGGAATTTACACACGACCAGAACCAGCCGGAATGTGTGGGCAGTAGAGGCAAGGGTTGGGGATAGCAAGTGGGACTCAAGAGGAGTAAAAGCAGACAGGGGTTGTCTTGGGGGGGGGAATGCTAGCCAGGTAGGAGGGGCCAGGTGACTGGTTCTCTCCTTTTATAGGGGGTCCAAGAGATGGGTGGTAACTGTGCCAACCTCTTGACCCACCTACCTGTTAGTCCGTCCCAAAAACAATCCTATCAGTTGTATGTGGGAAGGGGAGGTTACCTAAGAGGGGTGGCCAATATTGTAACCTAAAACCTTACTCAGAGTATGGTATCTGGGCAGGTGTGAAATTCAGGCGTTAGGATGCTTCATTGTAGTGCTGATGAAGCTGACCATTCTATTGATAACCAAATGTCCATATGGCAGGAAATACCATCTCAGGAACAAAGCAGGTGATGGGTAGTACGTGACTACAAGCAGCTCTGTCATGGGGGCTGTCACTTCCTAGAGTTGTTGTTTCATTGCTCACAATAATGGAGGTTTGTGCTTCTTCACCAGGCTGGGTAACTGTGTAGCTGAAACCTTATTTACATGTAAGGTATGTGCAGGCACCCTCTATGTGTGGCATCACAACAGGTGACCTAAAGTGTACAGCGTTCTAAGCCTATGTGTGTGTGCACAGTCCATTGTGTGTAGCAATAAATAGTCCATAAAGCAAATATCAGGCTTATTCTCTAACAAAATGGTTACAACACTGCAGTATCAGCAACATACAAATCCAACCTAAAAAGTCTACCTCTCTGGATTTTAGGGTGGGGGAAGCTTCTGAGTGGAAATCTTACCAGTTTTTGCTAAATCTGCACTTTAGTTGTAATGCAAATTTATTTGTATATATAATAAATACCTTGGGGCCTAATCCAGCATTGTTCAGCAGTTGTTCAGCAGTTGAGCAGTGATTTACATGAGAATAAACTAAAGGCAGCATAGGCAAAAGTTAGATGAGCTAACATTCTTGTGTATAAGGCTACTTAGGCAGACTAGCTGACTCAGTTTTTCCTTGAATCATGGTCTTTGGATGGTTAGAATAGCAGGTGTGCAGTTTTTTTAAGACTGCACATTGCTGCTTTTTATGTGTCACTGTGTTGTAATCCTAGAACTGTCCTGTAAATGATAATGGGTTAGCAAACAGATGCCCAAATACTACTGTTGACAAATTACTACTGGTGTGCAGAGACTAAGACAAATCTTTGACAGTTAGTATTTGCTGTGGAAGAATAACAGTAAAATGTCTATATTCTGTACCATCACTGGGTCTATTTTATTCATTTTAGAACTTGGCCCAGGACTGTGGTGAAAAATACTTGTATCTTACAAAAGTACTCCTGAGTACTGATCATAAAATGGGTCAGAGATTTCTTATTCCTATTATTACTTGGCTTGCTGTTCTGCCCTCAAGCGTGTTCACTGTTTCTAAGAAATAGTAGCATGTCTATTTCCTATTGGCATCAGAGTGCAATATGTGTGAAAAAGCCACATGTGGCTCCCGAGGCACAGGTTGGCCACCCCTGCAACATACGATCATATGTACTGGGGACAGACAGCTTTCTCCTCTGTTAGGGTACTGTGTATTAATATTATCCATACAGCAACCATTTAGTCACAGACGTTCTTTTTGATAGGCCCAGTCCTTGGAATGGCATACCAGAGTAGGTGCAGAGGGTGCCTTCATATGCTTTACTTAGGAATGTGTATAAAATATTTTTATTTCAGAGGACAGTAAAGTTTGGGCAGATTTGTCTGCTTTTTAATTTGTACATTTTTAAGCTGTGTTTTGTTTTTATTCTGCTGATGGACTGTTATGTTGTTTTGTGTCCTTGCAATTTGTTGTTGTGCTGCTAGCTGCCTTGAAATCAAAGAAATAAGGCAAGATGTAAATACTTCAAATAAATAAATTGTGAGGGTATTTTGGCAGTGTTTTGTGGGTTTCCTTGTTAAGATAGAAGGAAGGAGAGAAATATGAAGGAACTGGAAACTGCAGCAAACTATATTTGCAATGTACTAGAAATAAAAATGGCAAAAAAGAGGACTCATGATGTATTGCTTTCATTTTGGAATGCCAAAATCCAAAAATCAGCTGTGGAAGAATTTTGGAAGTATCCATAGGTACTGTTCTAGTAACTATTTCCCTTCAGTTCAGTTTTGTGGATTTAACTCAATGTCCCAAAATTGACATATGTACATATATTCATGTTGTGCCATCTGCAATCCACACAATTTCAGAATAATTTGCTATGGTTTTCATAGCATGTGCTTTCCATGCTAAAATTAAACATGGGTTTTCCAACTAAATTATATTTCAAAATTGTTCTCCTTTTTTAAAATGTCTCTGGTTTATCCTGAGGAACATTTTCTTCCTTAGTTCCCTAGTTAACTCTTTAATATATAAAACAATAATGAAAAGTACAGTGATGTATGTGAAATCAGAGAAAACTTTTCATGGTTAAACAGTTTAAAATGTTTTTACTTCTTTACTGAAATATCTCATTGAATATGTGTGTGTTTGTGTGTGTGTCACACACATACTATACCTCGACCCCACACTATTTCCTCTTTCTATTCTCCTGATAGCTCCATATCTTCTCCTTTTTCCCTGCTTCCCTCTCTCCTTCCCATTCACAAATCAACCTTTCTTTTCTTGGCCTCCCAAGCCTTCAGCTTTATTTATTATGTATTCACTTCATTTATATGCCACCTTTCTCTCCAGTAGGGACCCAAAGCAGATTACACTATTCATCTCCCCTCTGTTTTATCTTCACAAAACCTCTGTGAATTAGATTAAGATGAGAGAGGATAACTGCCCAAAGACACTCAGCTATTCTTGGCAGTATTCGAACCTGGGTCTCCCAGAGAATGGTCTGACTATAACCCATTGGCTCTTAGCTTTCTTTTTCTCTCCCTCCCCTGGCTGCCTGTCCTTGGTAAAATTCTGGCCAAGTTGCAAAACCTGTGTAGTAGCAAGTTGCTCAGATGTAGGGATGGGCATGAACTGGGGAAATGTGGGTCAGTTCATGGCATGTGCAGTTCATGAACCACAGACCATCACAAAATTTTGACACTAGATTAACCAGTTCAGTTTGGGAAGTTCATTATATGGTAAAATGACCCCTGGTGTGGCTCAGAGCCCTGAGTCCATCTAAGACCCCCAAACCTATAGAGTATCTCCAGCTGACTTTCCTCTACCTGCCCTCCAAGTTTGGTGACGATTGGTAGAATCTGTCATGTCAGTGAATAGGCAGATAAAACTTTTTTGCAATTGTGTTGGGGCAGTCATTTCTACATATGGTTCACAGAAAATGAAGGTGGGAGTCACTGTGGCACTGCAAACCCAGCAGGACTAAGGTCAAGCCAGGAAAGTGCTTTGGGGAAAAACATCATGTAGCTCAGAAGTGCTACCTTACTCATGGGTAGCCCCAACAACAGGGCACCCTACTTCTAACCTGAACCAGAAACCCACAAAATCAGGCTGAGGAAGGCACTCTTCAGCCTGCAACAGCCAAAGTTCTGGGGAAAGGGTCTCCATTTTCAGGTGGCACAAGGCAGCCTTCCAAGGCAATCTCCAACCTCCCCCTCCACCCAGCAGAGGTATGCTTATGGAATAACAATGGGTTCCACCAGGTAAAGTATCCACATTTCTAAAGGCTATTCAGAGGCCACCTGGCAAAGAGCCCTTCTGTCTCCAGAACTTCACCTAGCCCTTTTGTGTGTACCTATGTCTATGTGGAAATGTTTCCAAAGGGTTGGATGGAAATGACACCTCAGGACTGGAGAAGATGGGAAGAGGGACATCTGCTTTATGCCACTGAACTGGGAGGGGACACAGAAGGATTTACTGGAGTCAGGAGTGGTGTGCAGCAGGAGTACCGGCGAAGTGCCGATGCAGTGCGGTGGCGACGTGTGGCGATCTGGTGACCCAACGAGCATGGCAAAACATCCAGCGTCGAACGGTGGCAGAATCTGGGCTGAGATTGGACTGGAGACACGATGATGCAACGACGCAAAGCGCGGCGGAGCCAATAGGATGAATGCCGGAGCTACGGTCATCATACAGTCGTGCACCACGAAGACCTCGCCTGAAGGAGCTGCTGCGCCAAGATGCCATTGCCAGGAGGTGGAAAGGGAAAAAAGCCCACCACGAAGAGCTGAGAGAGAAGATAAGAGCCCTGCTGTCTGGGTGCCGGTAGGCAGTCACCTTCCCCCCTGTGTATTGTGGCCCTAGGTAGGAATATGTAATATGACTATGTAAACCGCTCCGAGCCTGCAGGAAGGAGCGGTATAGAAGCGGAAATAAATAAATAAATAAATAAAATATACTGGAGGCAGGAGAAGTAACAGGGAGTTGTGTGGAAGGGCAGAATGCCCCCCCCCCCGAATCATTGTCAGAGACTTGTCCAAAGAGTATTATCAACTGCTGGTCTTTGGGCAGTGCTAACAACTCTTTATCCTCTGTGGAGAGACCCAGGAACAGATCAGGGAAAGGAGGCTCCAAGACTTCTGGTGATGCCCTGCTGGGGTGGGTGTCTGTGGGCTGGCAGAATGGGGTTAGTACCTGGTGACTGGGGCCTCTGGTACGAGATGGTAGAAGACTTCCCCAGTCCAGTGGCAAGCCTTCTTCACACTGACTTTCACCCTCATGGCACAGAGGGGTTGGTCTACAATCAGGGGGTTGGGAGGGTATGAAATGTGAGTCCAATGAAACCAGTAGCTAGGTCTCTCTTCTTGGCATGAGTAGAGAGAAATGTGGCTCAGAGCCCTGAGTCCACCTAAGACCCCCAAACTGCAGCAGGGGAGAGGAATCACAATCAAAATCTGAGTTTTTCACCAAGGAACACATGAGCTAAGCACCTTTGCTCAGTGTGACCAAAGAGACTGTTGACTCAGAGCCCTAAGTCCACCTAACACCCTTAAACCCCAGCAGAGGAGAGGAATCACACACAAAATATGTGTCCTCAGTGGAGATGCCTACTAGCTAAGTCCCTCTGCTCGGAGTGAGGGGAATCAGCAGGGGAGAGGAATCACAATCAATTGAGGAACCCACTAGTTAAGCCCATCTGCTCAATGTAAGCAGAGAGACGGGTGGCTCAGAGCCCTGAGTCCACCTAACACCAAACCCCCAGCATGGGGGTGGAGTTCCCAACAGGGACCCAAAGCTACTTATATAATCCCCTTTGCTTCTATTTTATCCTCCCAACAATCACATGATGTACAGGGAGTGCTGAGAGTGAATGACTGGCCCAAGGTCACCCATTCGTGACAGAGTGGGTCACCCAGATCCTTGTTTGATACTTTTACCACTACACCACACTGGCTTTCATGTGGGCTAGTTGTGGCAAATGGTAGGGAAGCTCAGTATTTCTGTATAAAGTTGTAGGGGCTTTATTGCAATGTGGTATGGCCTGATATTATGTTCTTATTCCAGTGTGGGGTGTGTGGGGGGCTTTCTAAGTTTCTAAGCAGTGTTCTAAGAAGGCAACTGTTCCTGGGGTTAGCCCAGCCCAGGGACATTGCTAGGGCGGTTCCCAGGCCTCCCTAAATTTCTGGGGAGCCCATCCCTAAATCCCACATGGGTCCACCTCCATCGATAGTGACCATGCCTGTGATGTCACTAGCTCCTCCCTATGATGTCATTGGGTCCCAGTTCTTTTAATGACTTAGCAATGCCTTTGGCCCAGCCCCAGCCCCCCCCCGGAAAATTGGAAAGTCTACGTCTCTGCTGTCAGTAATCAGGGCTAAGAGATCTTCTGGCACGCATGCGTGCATTCTGCCTTCGCTCTCTCAGCTGTTGTCTTCTTACATTCCTGAGCCTGGTTACAGGTGGAGGCGAGTCTGATGATGAATTACTGGGCTGCAGCAGAGACTGATCCCTTGCAGGTGTTCCCTGGGAGGCTCTATCCTCCTCACCACTTAGATAGCTTTCAGCTACAGGATCCAGTCTTTGCCTTTCTGCTGCAGTACTGTCCTCAGGAGCCTGTTCAGGGTCCTCAGGAGCCTGTTCAGGGACATCAGCAAAGGCAGGCATGACATCAGCAAGGGCAGGCATGACACTTAGTGAGTCACCAGGTGAGTGCCACTGTGACTGGGTGAGTCATGCTAATCATGTGGTAGTGGATCACCTGCTGGTTTGTTGCCAGGCCTTATTCCACTGAGCAACAGGCCTGTTGCCAGGCCTGATCCCACTGAGCCCTCCCTCCAGGGGGAGGGGAGGAGGGGTGGACTGTGAGCCCAAAACAGCTTTGGAAAGGGCTCTGCTCCCTTCCTTCTGCCTTTTACTGACAGAAACCAAGCACTTAAATCTGGTACATTGTAATAGTTAAATGTACAGGTGCTGCTTTTATTATATTACACACTGTTTTAAAGATTTCAGATATTTCTGCAAACCTGGAGTTTTCCTCAGGTACGTAGAAAGATCCATCTTGTGTATTTCTGGCTCCAGTCTCTGGATTTAAGTATCCACATATGTGACCATGTAGCGAATTAGATATATAAATTCCCTGATTTGCCACAGTGAAGTTCAGTATCTTGATTCAGCCCAAGGGAAGCTCTGTCTGGTTCATTTTTTATCCCAGCCTATTCCAGAGGGACAGCTTCTTCCAGCAGCGTAAAACACAAGTCCAGAGGCACTTTAAATACTAACAAAATGTATTCAGTCATAACATTGTCTGTGTCAGGGCACATTTCTTCTGATGAAGTACGAAGAAGTCCAAATGTAAGTACAGAGGAAAAAAAATATTCAAAAGGAGCCTAATAATTTTTTGGGCTAAATGAAGAGAACTGTGTTATGGAGAAGATCCAGTCTTGCAAACAGATAATTTAAAAATGATGATATCCTCACTGATTCTAATTTATTCTTTTTCCAGTCCTACCCTGTCTCTATATTGTTTTATAGTTAATGATTATCCCTTAAACTTATATCCCACACAATCATCTAGGCTCAGAGCCTACAGTTTTTCTAAATGCAAATACTTCTGTTTGCCTCACAATCTAAGAAAATGTGTAATTACAAGAGGCAAAATGAAGAAAAATACATTTTGTAGACATTAACTCTAGGACATCAACAGAAAAGCCAGTATGGTGTTAAACAACAACCCCCCCCCCCCCCGTTCATCCCTGCGTGAAATGCTCTTTGTCATTAGATAAATGACTTAGCTGAAAAATCCGTGTAGGTTTCCTTCTTTTCATCAGCCCATTCAGACAACTGTTGTCACAGAGCCTCAACCATCAACCAGAAGCAAGGAGCCTTAATTTAACAAGAGGCATAACAATAAAAGGTCATACTTGATAACATCACTGGCATTTGTAGAAGAGTGTAATACTCAGTGAGCACAGGCAGGAAGGTAGCCGGCAAAATAAAGTTAAAACAGCCATCAGTATGTCTTAGAAACAAAGCAAAAGCAATATACTTTGCAGAACCCCTGGCAGTAGCTGATATTGCAGTGGAAGTTCAAATTGGTAACAAATGTCTACTCATTTTGAAGGGAAAAACAACAAAGGGTCTTGTGGCATTCACTTTTGTGGGCCAGAGACATGCAGTGAGCCATGCAGTGAGAGGGTCTGGTATAATGTCTATTATTCATTTATTTATACTCCACTTTTCTCTCCAGTGAGGACCCAGAGCAGGTGAAATTATCATTCTTCTCTCCTCCATTTATTCCTCACAAAAACAATCATGTAAGGTAGGTTATAGTAAGTGAGAGTGAAAGGCCTAATGTATAGTAAGTGAGAGTGAAAGGCCTAATGAATTTCATGGCAAAGTAAGAATACAAGTGTGTGTCTCCCAGACCCTACTCTGATACTCCAAGCATTTCACTATGCTGGCCCTGAACTACAATTGCACTTCTAACTTAAAAACATATACCAGTCTGTGATGGACTGTACTTTTAAAAGCTTAGAAGTGCTGTATAAACATCTGAAGGACTGTGAAGGGTTAATTCTCCAAAGAACCAGAGAGTCTTGAGGGACAGGCTGCTTCAAGCAATCTGATTGATTAGTATCAGCTGAGCAGGGAAAGACTTGAGAGCTACATGCTGTCAGACTCCTGGACAAGAGACTCCCAACAATACCCTCTTTGGCAGTGATTTGTTTATTGAGATATCGTCATGATCCAGGCTAGAACAGTACCATGTCAAAACTGAGTTTCTGGAAAAAGAATTCAGAGATAGGATACCAGTTTTTTCCAAGATGGTACAATAACAGTTTTTTAAAAATACTGTGAAATTCCCCCAAAACAGTTCAAACAGCCCCCCTCAAATAACCAATCACACATTAAAAATTTTTTTAGAAAAACAGTTTACAACAACAATACAAACCAAAATACAGAATACATAAAATCAACTTGGAGAAGAATATTTAATATTCATAACATTAGTATAGCAAACTTAAACCAGTTGTAATATTTCATATTAAACTTTGCTAAAATTGCATAATCTCTGAAGAGTGAAAGCCACATATAAACTAAACTTAAAAGAATGATGATCTACAAAAAAGTAAATTGAACTCTGCCAATATATATGAGAAGGCCTATGAATGTTGATGATAGACCATACCTAGAAACAAATCCAGGGGAGATATGAAGACTTTGAAGGAAGAATGTCCTTTTCAGAAATAAATTGGAACACTCCTGACCATGTAGCAACAAATCATAAAGAAGATGCCGATGTCTCAGCACTTGTCTGAGTAATATATGTGAGTTTTGCTAAATAAATTGGTCCCATATCTTTTCATACCACAGATATAGAGATGGAGGAGAAGCAGATTTCCATACTGAGGCAATTGTCAGCCTCGCAGTTGCGAAAAGAATACAGGTAAGTTCTTTGTGAGCTATTGTATTCGAGGTCGATTCATTTAAATTAAGGAGTGACAACATTGGGCAAACATGTAAGTTCTGTGAAGTAATTTCATTGATTTGCTGTATGACTTCACCCCAGAAAGAGTGTATGATAGGACACTCCCACCAGCAGTGAAGGTATGTCCCTATACATCCACAATTTTTCCAGCAAAGGGGACTAATTGATGAATTTATTTTGTGCAATTTTTCCAGAGTATAATACCAGTGAGAAATTAATTTAAAAGATTGTAGACGAAGAGTGAAATTTCACGAGAGACTGACTGGTGAATTTCATTTTTTCCCCCTAAAGATTATCTGTCAAGTCCATATGTAAATCTTCCTGCTAATGAAGTTGATGTTTCAATGGAGCTTTATCTTCTGCTAACAGTAAAGACTTATATAATTTGGCCAACAAACCTTTAGATGATTCAGCATATGTCAATAGGATATTCTCAAAATTAGAGTAAGTTTTATCAAAGGTACCTTTAGAAGCTAAAAAATTCATCAAGTTCTTGAGATATAAATAGCTATGCCAGGTAAATTGTATGCCTGCTTGCTGTTCGAAAAAAGCCTTGTCCCAGATTTTTCCATGAGATACAAGATCAATTTGGCGAAAGCCTTGTCCCAGATTTTTCCATGAGATCAATTTGGCAAGAAAATACCGCTTGTTTCCAGTCCCTATAAGCTTCCGGCTCCTGAGCTGGAGGAAACCATCGTTGATTAGTTATGGTGGTGAGTGGTGAAATTACTGAGATCAGTTGTTTCCTTTTATAATCCCAGATCATGAACATAGCCTGTAAACATGGATTCTCTTGTAAGGTTTTGGGATGACGTGAAGATATCATCCAGCTAGCTTCTTGCAATGAGTAAGGTGTTACATAAGTTTGTTCCATTTGACACCAGATGGGTAAAGCCTCTTGTTGTTGTAATTGAACCACTGCTGCCAGGATAGAAGTGTGATAATATGTATGTAGAAGGGGAAAGTCAAGCCCACCAACTGAGGCTGGTTTAATTAGAATATTTAGATTAATCCTGGATTTTTTTCCTCCCATAAGAAGGAGAAGAGAGTAATTTGCCAAAGACAGAGATTCTTGTCCGGGATATGAATTGGAAGAGTTAGAAAGAGGAACAAAAATCTAGGTAGTATAAAGCTCTTGATCAAATGAAGCCGATCAGGCAATGAGAAATTAAGGGCTCCCAAATCTTTTAACTGTATGTTTATGGTTTCATATAGTTTGCCATAGTTATGCTGAAGAAGGTCCTTAAGATCTTTAGGAATTTTAACTCCCAAATGCCTCCATGAATCTGTAATCCATCTGAACGAAGTGATTTCCGTAATTTGAGTTTGCAGATTAGAAGAAATCCAATGGGGTATAGTTCAGATTTAGATCAACTGACTTGAAGACCAGAAATTTCCCCAAATTCAGATAGAATATGTTGTATGTGTGGTAACGAATGTATAGGGTCAGAAAATATATAACGTCCGATCATCTGCGTAAAGATTGACTTTATGCTCCGTGCCTCCTAAAGATATTCCAGAGAAGTCCTTTTATTGATGCAATTCTTCTGCCAATGGTTCTATTACAAGCACGAACAGCAGAGGCGAGGGCAGCCTTCCTGTGTGCCTCTCGTAGGATGAAAGGGATAAGAAGAACAACCATTCACATGGACTCTTGAAATAAGATTTGCATAAACAGCCGTCATAGAATGTAGAAGGTTATTGTGAAATCCCATCTTTCTGAAGAACGAGATCATGAAGGGCACTTCCACAGAATCAAAAGTTTTAGTAAAATCTAAAGCTAAAATCACAGAATCAATCTTCATGCGGTGGCCATGTATGATGACATTGAGAGTTCTCCTCACATTATCTGATAATTGTCATTGTGGAATGAAACCAGTTTGATCTTCTGTAATATAGGTTGCAATGAAAGATTTAAACCTATTCGCTAGAATAGATGTAAATATTTTTGTGTCATGATTGAGTAACACAATAGGTCGGTATGAAGCTGGATCTGTAGGATCTTTATTGTCTTTTGGCAACACTATAATATTGGAGTCTGTCCAAGATGCTGGAATTTTACAGTTTTGCAAAACATTATTGCAGGTGATGAGTAAATGTTCCACAAGTGTATATTGAAAAGCCTTATAAAATTCTGATGGGACACCATCTGGTCCAGTTGATGTATTCATTTTCAAAGATTTGATGGTATCCAACAATTCTTGTAAAGAAATTGGTTTTTCCATAAGAGAAGCATGCACATCCGATAATTGTTGAGAAAAAAAAGTGGTATTGATGTCAGATTGTTTAGGATTATCAGAGCTGTAGAGTTTGTTAAAAAAAGTCAGCAAAGGAGTTAGCAATATCTTTAGATGAGAAGCAAGAGGAGTCATTGGGCCTCTTTAAAGAGCCAATGAAGGAAGCTTGTCTTTTGTTATTAATTCTCCATTTAAGCATACAAATGTTTTCAGAAGATTTGATCCAAAGCCATTGTTTTAGGAAAAGAAGATTCTTCTGAATTTGATTGACATCTAACACTTCAAAAGCTTTGAGTTCTGCCAAAAGCTTTTGAATTTTTTTCCCTCCTGTTCTTTTGTGTTCCGCTTCCAAGTCTCCTATCTGGGCCAACAGTTATGTTCTAATACGTTTTTTTCCATTTGCAGATGAGATGTGATTGCGATTATGGACCCACGCAATACCGCCTTCATCAAGTCCCAAATATTTCTATCCATTGTCCAGCACCTGTCTTTGTTTGTGCTCATATCAGTGTTCACCATGCTTTCTAGCCACACTTGATCCATTAGATACCTAGGTTTAATAGTGGCAGAAGAAACACATGGGAGAAGAGACTGAGAAACCAAAATATAACCAATTCTCATGAAAACATTATGTCTGGCCGAGAAATATGTATAGTCTCTGTCCATTGGGTGTAACATTCTCCAAATGTCGTAGAGCTGGTATTTGACAAGAAGTTTAGAAAATTTTGTAGATACCAGATGTTTATGATGTTTATGAGAGGTAGGCCACTACCTATCCAGGGTCCAGCCTATGCCATCTGGGCCTGGTGATTTATCAGTTTTTAAGTCGTAGGACCTCCTCTCTCGTCACCTCAATCTGACTCAGGTCTTTCAACACCCCTCCTGAAATCAACGGTTCTGGAGTGGGCAAGCACTTCTCATCTTCCACAGTGAAGACAGAGGCAAAAAATGCATTTAGCTTCTCAGCCATTTCCCTATCATCCTTCAGTACTCCTTTTACACCTCAGTCATCCAAGGGCCCCACTGCCTCCCTGGCTGGTTTCCTGCTTCTAATGTATTTGAAGAAAGTTTTATTGTTGGTTTTTACGTTTTTTGCTATATGCTCATCATATTCCCTTTTTGCCTGCCAGACCACAGACTTGCATTTTATTTGCCATAGCCTGTGTTTGAATTTTAAAATGTCTCAAGTGCCATCTTCAGTGGTTTTAGTTAAAGGGTGATCCTGACCATTCCCTCAGGTTCCTGGGCTGAGCCAGTAGTAAAATATCATACCGAGACAGGGTGGGACAGCCAGAGTTCTTCAGGAAGGAAGAAAATAGACTACTAGGGCTGCTCAATCAGAAAGGGAAAGAAAAAGGGAGGGAAAAATTTGCGTCTGAGGTAACGAAGAGGATGGGACCGGACTTCCGGTTTATGAAGCAGCAATGGCGGACATTCTCCCCAAGCCGCGGGAGGGCAATCCGCACACCAGCACCTTAGAGGGGTGCCATCTCAAGTGACACCCCCACGGAGCCTTTGTGATAGGCTCCAGGCCAGAGGGCTTTTGAGAGGTAGCCTCTTCAATGGCATAATGCCAGAGAATTGAGGCCCCCTTCCCCCTGATGGTCCAGATGCTGTGTGACCTTCAGGCACTAGCTGGTTTGACCGGGACAAGTGCCGGAGATCGAGCGGAATGGCGTTGAAGTGAGCGAGGTCAGAGAAACTGACCGACAATGAACGTGAGTTCAGAATAAACTGAAACATGGTTAAAGCAGATGCAAAGAGGGACGCCTCTTTTGCGAATGAACTGATAAACAATAGGAAGGGGGAGACGGGAGGAAACACAATGAGTGTGTTTTGAGAGACTTACTTGATTACCACCATTGTGGGGCGAATTTTTGAGTGGGGAAGGAGCATTAGAAATTGTAAACAAATCGGAGAAAATGGCGGCCCAGCAAATAAAGCTGAAAACGAAACCGCTGGGCAGCCAGAGCCCAAAACCGGAAGAGGGAGCAGATGTCATTAAAATGTTAGTGGATATGTTCAAGCCAGTGATGGAGCAACTCAATGGTATTAACCAGCAATTGACCATGATGAAGTGGAGCAGGCAACTGAGAAAATTAAAGAGATAGACACTACAAGTAAGAAATTGAAGAAAATAATGGGAAACACTGAAACAAAGCAAAATTTCCAAGAAATCCGTTTTTTGCAACTACAGATGGAAAAAGCCAATATGATTCTCAGGTTCCAGAGAATTCCTGAAGCAGAGAAGGAGGACCTGAGGAGATTGCTTAGTGAGATTATCGCTCCAGCAATAGGCTTAACAGGCGATGAGCTGGTAAAAGAAATGGAGTTGGCCTATAGGGCATACTCCAATTATATTAAAAAAATAGCCTGCCTGGAGAAATTGTGGTCAGATTCTCAAGAAGACAGACCAGAGATGCAATCTTAAGAGTGACATCAGCAACTCCACTGAAAATGGGAAATATAACCATCAAAACTTAAAAGACATTCCATTTGAAATTCGACAAAAGAGGGAAATTATAAGGATTTAATTTTTTCCCTTCAAACTAATGGAATTTTGTATCGATGGGCGATTCCGGAGGGTGTCATCTTTAAGATCAATGATAAAAGAGAGAAGATAGACTCCACCTTCAAAGCTAAAGAGTTTTTGTGGCATCAGCTGGGAATGGAAAAAGAGTCCAAGCAGGATGAAATGAAATCTAGTGACTCTGCCACCTCTGGAACAGAAGAGGACTCTGCTACAGAAACAGGAGCAGGTGCTGCCAGGGTTGTATATGACTTTAGGGACAGAAAGCTGAAGTAAAGGCAGAAGGACTCGGAAAATGGCTCTTTGAAGTGAAGAACAAGATGATCAGAAAGTTCTCTCACAACAACTAGCATACAAACACATAAACACTGAAGAGATAAAACAAGAACTCTACAAGTGTATTGTGATACTAACACTTATGGTATTAACACTTACACTAACAGGGGTAAGATCTCCTCATCTTGGGGTTTTAATATAATGTGTAACGGATAAAGTATCCTTTATCCCTAGATGTAGTTCCCTCCCTAATATTTTCTTTGTAGTTTTGTAGTTTATTGCAAAAATAAAAAATATCCCTCCGGGGATTAAAAAAAAAAAAAAAGGAAGAGGATGGGGCTAGTCTTTGTACTGTGGTAATATTAATGTAGCAAAGCCCACACATTTCTGGGTTTAGTCAAATTAACTCTGATCTCTTGGTCTTGGTAACCTTGTTATATGTTCGTATATGAGTCACTAGCTGTTTCTTTTTGTTATCTTATATTAGAAGCATTACTGCTTAGTAAATCTGTTCAATGTCTAAATTTTAAGAACATGTCATTCGCTATCATCTTTAACCTGCATTCATAATTCTCTGTGGTTACAGGATTGGTTTGGAAAGCCAAAACTTACATATCCCCCTATAGTGAACATAAATGCTTTACTAGAATCAGGCAGATGAAGAGCTTGTCTACATGCCCGGAGGTTCAGCTGCCATAATATAGTGCCATCAGGAAAATACCGAGAGATGTCATTTGAAAAGAAGATATATTATATTGGAATCTCACTATGTAGCACATGTCATACTGGGTCATATTCTTGGTTCCCTGAGGCTGAGCTTGACAAAACCTCAACTAAAAGTTGACACAGACCATATAAATTTAAATTAGTGAATCTCTCATTTCCATACATTGTCATGTATAAATTAGTGGATTGACTACTGCCATGTTAAGGGGGGGAAGCTCAGGCCTTTATTTCTATTCTTCAGTCTCTGGAGCATAGTCATGTAGGCAGGCAAAGCTTTTTGTCTCTTCCTCCTGTGGGGCATATTGGCTAGCATGGCCGGCCCACCCGCTAGGCAAACTAGACTTTCTCCTAGGGCAGGCCCTGGATGCGGGCGCTGAAGACTGCCTCCCTCCCCCCAAAAAAAGCTCCCCCGCCCCCTCCAGATGGACAAGAGAGCAAGTGGGAGGGAGGGAGGAGAGCAAGTGGGGGGAGCCACCGAGTCGCTTATCTATCATCTGGCTTCTCGCCACGGGCTCAGCCAAGTGGTTTGTTTCTTGTTTAGAAAGAGTGGAGTGGGGAAGAACCCATGAAAGTGCTCAGGGTGGAGGGACTGGGGGAGGAGGAAAAGCCTTTGAAACCTTGCAGATGGTGCTTCCCAGCTCATTTCAAGAGTGGCTTCCCGTGGAGCAAAAAGTGCCCCCATTCAAAGGAAGGTCGTGACTTGCTTCCCAGATGCCGTGCTCTGCCTTTTCGCCCTCATATAGGCAATGAGAGGTCCAAATCCGTTGCAGAGACGCGAGCAATTTACAAGGTTTGCCAAATCCTCTTCATGTCCTGTAGCCGGGGGGAGGGTTAGGAGCTGGTAGAAGCAGCCAGGAGTGCAAACTCCATGCTCCAAGTTCCGGTAACCCAGTCCACAACCGACAATTCCTTCCCAATGCATGGCTAGTGGCAATGCAAATTAAGCCTTATTGTTCTCATTGGCACAGTTATGCAAAAGGTTTACAATTAGTTAACCAGACTTAAAGGGACTATGCTCCATGTGGTAATGGTGACTATTTGAAGAAGTGTGCGTGCACCCAAAAGTGCATACCCAGAATTAAACTTGGTTGGTCTTAAAGTTGCCACTAGACTCAAACTTGGTTCTTGTGCCACACACTGTAGAGGAAAAATGTTCTGTCCCTTTAATTGAGTTTCAATACGTGCAAAGGGGCAGCCGAAACTTTTTCAGGGAATGAAGTTAACAAAGGTCACCTGGTAATTACTTGCAGAGCAGATATTAAAGGAGCAGCTAGAGGGACCAGTTTAAATGTTGGCACCCCTAGGGCCTACACTAGTAGAAAGGGACCCTTAGGAGCAGGCTTTCCAGTGTTTGCATTTCAGATAAAATCCACCCATGTCCAGAAGGAAAAGTGTGTTACTGTTCTTCCTTCTAGTCCTCATGACCTGCATGCATGAGTTCTAAACTATAAAGTTGCATTCTAGGGGCATTTATTGTTTATTGTTTTCCTTGAAAGCATTATAATGGGCTAGAAGATGCTGTTTGTTAAGTACGTGGACCACCACCAGGGGTCCGCGGCTACAGTAGGGAGCTTAGCTTTTCTAAACAATAGAAGCCTAGGATCCTAGTTCCCCCAGCATTCACCAATAGCAACTTTGGCGGGAAATTCAAACCCAGAGGACGACACCTAACCCCGTCACCGGCCACAGCCCCGCAGAATTGTTAATGGGCCGGCGCCCCATGACCTTATTGGATTGGCTACACACTGGACCGCTTTGAGTTTGGTGCTCAGTCCGGGTGTAGCCAATCCAATACTGTCAGTCCAGCGATTGTTGAAGTCAGTGGTGCCTCCAGGCGTCTCTCCTGAGAGGTAATCAGTACCAATCACAAAATGCAATGCCTCTCTCTGCTGTCTTTGGCATTTTATAATAGGGAGATTGAACTGGGGCTCCTCACAAGACTGGCTCACTCACTAGGTGAACTAGGCATTCGCCTAGGGCGGACCAGCCCTTAGGGGTTGCCAAACTGCACCCAGCCCCCCCGCCAAAAGCCCCCCCGCCCCCACCAAAAGCCCTGACTGGGTGACTGCCGCTGCCTCCCACCTGAAGTAGGTTAGGCTGAGAGTACCAAGTGACTGGCCCAAGGCCACCCGCCAGCTCCCGCGATCATGGCACCAGCGGGGATTCGAACCGAGGTCAACCCAGATCCTAGTCCAGCCACCATCGCACCCCACTCGCTCTCCTCTAGGACGGTTTCAGGGCGCTTCCCATCCTGGATCATCAGTCGCGGATGCTTGACTGCCAGGCAGCCAAGGGAGGCCCTCCCAAGTCCTGGCACAGTGGGGGCTGCCGACTGCATGCCCACTTCCCCCCACCCGGGGTAGAGGACTCGGCCTTCCCTTTGGTAATGGCAGCGCCCCTTGAGCTGGGAGCCTCCTGTGGAACTGGCATGTGGGCCACTGGCACCTCAGCCAAAGCGCCCTCTGGGGGCCTTCCTGCCCTCCTCCCAGCAAAGTCCCTCTGTGGGTGGGGGGGGGGCTTTGGCTGTGTCCGGGGCGTGGGGCAGGTGCACTAGGGAAATGCTCCCAACCCTGCCTCTCCAACGCCACTGTGGCCCCGCGAGGTGCGAATGGAGCCAGCCTTTATCAACGGGCAGCACCAGCGGCACTCCGTGGATCGCCTTGGTCTTCTGCAGTTCGGAAACTTGCCTCTTGCTCTGAGGAGTCACCGCTGCCGCCACAGAGACACTAGAAGGGGATGCGGCAGGAGAGACCCCACTAGATGTGTGCATGGCAGACTCCGTGTCTTCGCTTGCTCCCATCCCCTCCCTCCCTGGGACCCGATCTGGATGGGCACTGCCGGGGACGTCTCTGGGGAAGGTTCAAAACCCCCTCCCATGGCTCCAAGCAGAGAGGGAGGGAGGGAGGGACACGCAATTTCAAGTTCACCTACATTGCCTTATTTGGGGGGAGGAGGACCTTGCCAAAGGAAAGTTCTTGCCGAACTCCACTTGAATCCTCAGGACCAGGTAGGTCAGGTCCACACAGGTGGACACTAGGTGAGAGAGACCCCTGGGCCACTTTTGACAGCTTCAATATATTCACATCCCTTCTATCCAGTTTGTACAAGGATAGAAGAATAGCCTACCTCCTTATCTGCTGTGCAAACTGGAAGAGGCAGAGGTAGAGGCTACAGTGTTCCCCACCCAAATCAGCAACCAGTCAATGGACCAAAAGGTTCTGCTCGCATGAACTGGGTGGCATACTGGACTTCAGAGACTGAAGAAGAGAGGTAAAAGCCCTACCCCCACAAACACACAACCATATAGCAATAGGTAACCCACATGCCCTGCAGACTGGGGTGGAAGAATCAGAAGGTTAATTCCTTCTTAGGATAGTTAAGAATAAGTAACAAGCTAAGAACAGTTTGGTGTAGTGGTTAAATGTGCAGACTCTAATCTGGGAGAATCGGGTTTAATTATCCACTCCTCCACTTGCACCTGCTGGATGACCTTGGGCAATCCTTTGTTCTGGCACAGCTGTTCTTGAAAAAGAGCAGTTTCTGTCAGAGCTCTCTCAGCCCCACGTACCTCACAGGGTGTCTGTTGTGGGGAGGGAAAGGGAAAGGAGTTCATAAACCGCTGTGAGACTCCCTTGGATAGTGAAGGGTTGGGTATAAATCCAACCCCCTCCTTTCCTCCTCCTCCAACAAGAACAAGATAATACTTTTCTGCACACAATAGGGCCTGCAAGATCTTCTAAAGCATCTTGTTATGACTTGCACTTATCTCTTATTGTATGGTACTTCATCATGTCCCTATAGTCATAATGCTTATCAAAAAGAGGGTAAAATCTAGGTCATTTGTGAAATGTCGTACATTCATTTGACCCAAATTCTTCAGCAACAATTGTCAATGATAAACAGCCATCTTGGTTTTCACAGTTATTCTTCCATACAAGGTCAATTGACCATTTTTAAGGATGACATTAAAAGATTGGTAGAATCTGTGAGCCTATCATGAATCCCTTGTTGGAAAACTAATACAGTAACCCTATGGTTCTAGTAGGTCAGTGGCTGTGATGCCAAGTCTAATATCAATGTGAGTCTTAGAAAAGTGTAATGCCACCAGCAAAGTCAAACACACAATTGCTATAGAAGCAAGCTACAATGTAACATGAAAAGATATTGTGACACCCCCTTCTCCACTCACACAGAGTTCCTATCACCTTCTACAAGCTTTCTTCTGCAGGTTATGGTTTATAAGTAGGTCAGAACGTCACACTCACTACCCTTCCTTTTTTTACAATCTACAGAAAGTTATGACCACCTCACATCTCAGATCCTCTCTCTCTCACTACGAGAGACATCCACAGACAGGGTAGCCTAGCTTCCTTTAATAATCAGCCCTCACTCACACAGAGATATTGGGGTTGGGGCTCAAACATTGTTCCAGTTATTTGCTGCCACCATTCATTCATATCCCAATAATATAAATATAGACTGAGGTATTAAAGTGTGTGTGTTTGTGTGTGTCTCTGTGTGTCTGTGTGATTCTTTCCCTCAGACATGCAGGTCACATTGTTAGCAGTCACACCCCTCCTCTCGCTGAAGGGCAGTTTATAGCTTTGTTGTTGTTCAGTCGCACAGTCGAGTCCGACTCTTCGTGACCCCATGTTTATAGCTAGCATAACCATAAACAACCTTCCTAAAATATAATCTCAAAAATCATAAGAGCAAGACACTGCCTGGCCCAAAATGACACAAAATGGATGCCAGTCAGAAACAAGCCTGGACATATAGTTTAGAAGGTGAGTCAGAGCGGCTAACTGGCTAACTGCCCCCTCCACACCTTGGAGAGTTGCATAACTATAGGACAATGGGTCTCCCAGGACCTACTGACTCACACTGGACTAATCCCATCAACGTCCCACCTTGCTTCCTCTGTTTACACATATTTTAATCAAGTGACAATTAAGCCACACTTAATTCTATTCACCAAACCTAGTAGCTTTTCCCATCCGGTACTTACAGGGTCATCAAGCCCCATTCACAGCTATTGTCCATCTCAGAAAAATCCATGAAGCTTCTCCGAAATCATTGTTCTCCTCTGAAAAATGTATCGAGTTATTGTTTTTTGGGGGGCTAATATGTCTAAGTCTCCATGTCCTGATGGCATACATCCAAGATTTCTTAAGGAACTCTGATGTGAAATCGTTCATCTACTAACCAATGCCCCCTCTATGCTGTGGAGTCTTGTGAGCAAAAATTCTACTTTGTGAGCTACTGGCTTTAAAGTTGTGAGCGAGCGATTTGGCTGCTGCATCAATTAGTTGGCTCTGGAGCCACCCGTCCTGAACAAAGACAAAAATGTGTGAGGCGGAGGCTAAAAAACTTTGAGTTAGCTCACACTAACTCAGCTTAGAGGGAACACTGCTACTAACCCATAGATGTAACGAATCACTAAATTCAGCTGCTGTACCAGAAAACTGGAGAGTAGCAAATGTGACACCAATTTTTAAAAAGGACCCATAGGAGAACCAGGAAATTACTGACCAGTCAGCCTAACGTCTGTCCCAAGCAAATCAGTAGAAACTGTAATCAAAGATAGAATTGTTAGGCACATGGTGAAGGAAAATCAGCATGGCCTCTGCAAAGGGAAGTCCTGCCTCACCAACCTTTTGGAGTTCTTTGAGAAAGTGAACCAGCATGTAGACAATGGTGACCTGGTAGACATTATATACCTGGGCTTTCAAAAAGCTTTTGACAAGGTACCTCACCAAAAACCCCTGAGTAAAGTTAGCAGTCATGGGATAAGACTACGAGTTCTCTTATGGATTAAAAACTGGTTAAATTACATGAAACAAGACTAGGCGTCAATGGACAGCTCTCACAATGGAGGGAAGTAAGCAGTGGGGGTCCTACAAGAATTGGTATTGGGAGTGGTACTCTATAATGTATTCATGCAGGGGCTTGTGCCTTTGTGGAGCCACCTGCTTGTCACTCCTGGTTCCCCCAGTATGTGTGCTGGGATGGGGTTCATTGGCTGACAGTCCAGTCACCCAGAGTTTGGATCCTACCCTAAGGTGCACCACAGGCTATGAATGCTGTTATCTGGCCACTGTGTGACACAGAGTGTTGGACTAGATGGGCCTTTGGCCTGATCCAACATTGTTCTTATGTTCTTAATAAAGCTACTGTTTTTTCTCCAATTCTTTGTCTGTGTGTTTTCTTATTAAAATTCCTGTCCCCTTCTTCACTCTGTGCCCCACAGTGCCCTTGGGAACACAAACCATTATTATGTGCACTGTGTGGTCCGTTCCTTGAAGCCAACTCACAGACTGTGGCAGGTGCAGAATTCAGCATCTTGGTTAACAGGATCCACATGGAGCATGTATATCACACCCATTCTGCAGTCACTCCATTGGCCACCCTTTAGTTATTGGATTCAGTTTAAGATACTGCCTTTCACATGCAGGACCACCTTTCCTGCTATGCTCCACCACAAAAGCTTCATTCATCAGAGCCTTCTGCATGAACCACTGCAAATGGTCAAGATCAGCAACTACCGGTACATGTGCATTCTCTGTGTTGTGGCCCCCCACCTTGAGGAGGTCAGGAAGGTTCCCATTCTTCTGACATTCTGCAAATTATGTAAAACAGAATTGTTCAGGCGAGCATTTAGGAAAGCACTGTTAACCAGTCACGAACAGGGATCTGGTTTTTCAATTATTGGTTTTATAGGTCTGTTTACAATGTTCAACAGGTTGCTTAACCGTATTCCTTCCTAACCATGCAGTGCAATTGTCTCACATTGTGAATGCCTGCCAAACACAGGTTTCCCCAAATACAGTGATTTTGGAGGTGGGGCTCATCTAGGAGTGGGGCTTCTAATTTACTCCCAAAAAACATTTTTTGGGCTTCGAATGGAGGCTGGATAAAAGTTGGATCTATATTAGTTCAAATGGATCCTCATGAATTCATTAGATTTTCCACTGAGACAAAACTAAACTGCATTATGTCATACCTTACATTTTGGTTGAGATAGCACCATAAAAATCATGGATTCTCATGATTTTTAAGTGGGATTACCCAAAACACTTAGGAAGACTACAAATCATATTCACGTCCACCCATTAAACAGTATAAAACATTGATTAAGTGCCTTCTGCTCTCTAGGATCGAGCTTCTAATTGTATGCCACAACTGTTGTGCTTGGGAATGGTAGAAATACAATGAAGTTAGAGTTCTAAACTCTCTGATCTCTAACTTCATCATGTTTTTGCTTAGTAGAATGGGTTAATGGCATTGATCTGTTTGAATGAGCAGTTTGGTGAGAGCCGAATGGAAATCAGTTCAGAAGGCATTTGTAGCTGTTTGGCATGACTCAAACAGATCAGGTCATCAATTTACATCTGACTGTCACCTCTGAATATGGGGAGTCTGACTGTTGAATGTGGTCATGGAAAAATTTTCAGGATCCCTTGGAGATGTATGTGTCCATTGCTAACCTATTTGAAAGCTAGTAGGCAGAACAGGTAATAAAGGTGATAAACATAATAGTAGATAAAGGCCTATTTTTAATTAGCATTACCTAAAAATATTGTAATATCACCAACAGCAGCTAATGCGGGGTCCATGGGGCCTGGCCGGCTTGCGGTTTTTATGGGGGCCCCTCCGTGGCTAACCCTAACACCCTTCTAAGCAGGAGCCCCCCCCCCCAGCCTAGGCAATGATAAAAAAGAACGAGATCGCATTTGATCCACAGAGCAAGCCAGGCCGCTCTGCTGGACCAGACTGGAAGTTTACTCCCCCCCCTGCTCTCCATCCCCTTCACCGGAGCTGGAGGGGAAGGTGGAACTGCCCCTTCTCCGCCCGATGGAAGGAGGCCAGGGGATCCGCAGCAGCAGCGGCAGCAGACAGCATTCCCAAAAGCCAATGACACACAAAGGTGACGGGGTGCCACGCGTGCTTCTGCCCCAAGTGCCTGGAGGGGGCGGTGGGCACATCGCCTTGGGGGCACCTGAGTGTCACCACGCTGCGGTCCGCCCCCCCCAGCCCTTTCCTTCTGGCCTCTCCCCCGCAGCCTTTACGACACTCCATCCCTCCTGGAAAGGTTAGCCCAAGACATGATGGCAAGAACTCCCCGAGACAGACACAAAGATCGGTCCAAAATCAAAAAAACAGATCTGAATCAGCCGGGACCCTGGGGGACTCATTTAGAGTTTCCTCCTCCCTCGGTTGCGGCTGGGGCTGCCTTAGGAATTCCACTAATTAAATCAAAGTTAATTTAATTAACTTTGATTTAATTGGCTGGTGCCCCCCCGGCCCCCTCCCCAAAGACTTCTTAGCTACAGGGCTGACCAACAGTCTGATTCAGACAAAAAGATTAAAGATCATTACAGTGCAAACTTATGCAGAATTACTCTAGTCTGTCCCCCAAAGTGAATGGCCTTAAATTGAAGTAACTCCTCCTCAGTTTACAAAAAGAGCCCTAAGTTTCTTGTTCTGTACAATTATCAGGCATTGAGTTCCAGGTTAGTTGTCATAACACAAACATTAAAAAGATACAGTGATGATTTTGCATGCTGGAGGTCTATACCCTACCCAGAGGATATACCTGTGAGATCTTTCTTTGCCACTAGCATGATGCTGTGTTCTTCTGTTTAAAGCCACTTCTAAGAAGAAAAAAATGGCAAACCACTGAAGTCACAGTGGGTGGCCAGCAATAAAGCCACTTAAAGTAGGTTTTACTTACAAGGGGATTCAGTTGGATACTTTATATCCCTTCATCCCTAAAGGGCAAATTGGTGGATTGAATTACTGGTTAGACAGATAGTATACATTTCCTACTACCCATGTAGCCAAGCATGAAGTGCGTAATTGGGCTCTGTCACATTACTACCTTTTAGCTCAAAACCTCACATTGTCCTAATGGGATAAATGAATGACCACCACTGAGAATAACACTGCCATTTGCTAAGAAAATTGCTCAAAATTGGAACAGCCTGAGTCAACAAATTTGGGGTGACACTGAGATTTGGTCAGACTAATTTCTTTGTGTGGTTTAATTTAAGCCTGTCACAGAGAGTGCATTGAAAACATTAGATCTACAGTCTGTACACAAGAAATTCTGGAATGTGTTACATCTCAGTTAGAGACATGTCAATCTCCCATCATCCAATTCTAGATGCATGGAATGGGAGTCCAAACAGAAAGTATGCACTTATTATCTGAGCCAGGGGTGCTTCCAAATATTTTGCTTCCCCCCAAACATGCAGACGTAAATTTGCAACAAAAGCTCCATGGTGCAAATATTATTTTATAAAGTAAAAATCCTCTGTCAGCCCAACATAACTCATAACAGTCACGTAGGTTTAGAACTGGCTAAAATCCTACTGCGTACAATTGTCTGGCAAGATGCAAGGACAGTTTCCAAATTATTCCCCCCCCCCAAGCTTAAACTATGATTTAGATCCTGTAACTGAGATCCCTTCTTACCAGGATAATGGTGTTCCAAGGGCTTGATCAGAGGTCAATAAGGAAATAAATATCTCCATCTCAGGTGTTAACTTTTTGTGACACTGTTCAGGGGCAAGACTCAAAGGTATGTAATATATTTTCCATCTGTAGTAGAAAATGCAGTTGATATTCTGACCCAAAATCTGTTCCAGACTTTCAGACTTAACTTTTTAAAAATATATAAACAGTAGGTTTCACCCCCGCGAAAAAAATATTATCACTCTCAGATAAACCTCAGGGAGTAGATGGGACAAACTACAACCACAATCTAATATCACATAGTGCAATCTGAAATAAATGGATACCTCACAAACTAGGCTTGAACAATGAGTACGTCTAATTGGACTTCGGTGCCAAGATGGCTGCTTGCTTCCCCTAAGATCTAATTGAAAGAGGAATGCAAACACTTCAATCTGCCAGCTGTTTAGGCCTCTGGGGAAATATAAGCAGGTTGTATCTGGCTAAAGGGCTGCTTTTATTTAGGATGTCAAAGTTCCTAAACATCGGGGTTCTTTTAGCAAATCCAAATCAGAAGTGAAATTACTTAAACTTTTTACTCAGAACAGTGATAAAAAATAAATTATCTCATGAAACATTTACTGCCTAGAAAAGAACAGTGTCATATGCAATGCAGCATTCCTGTAACTGAGATCAGCTACCAATGTAAAGATAAAGGACATAGGCACAGTGAAAGATTTTTCCATTCCAGGTGAAGCTAGCTATTGGCCCATTAAGTGCCTTATTTTCCCCCTGACATAGTGGCCAAATCATTCATTTGCTTGCATCTCTTCAGGTTTGTATTTTGGAGTTTTTCCCAGTCATTCTGAACAACTCCCTTCTGTCCTGTGGTAGACACAGAAATAGGCTATTTGGCTGTATCCTTGAAGGAACTGAGCTAGAGTATGCTGCATTCACCACATGGTTTCCATCAATTTATTTAGCTGGTAGATGCAGGAAGCAAAACACAATTAGATTGACTGCTAACGGTGTCAGTTCATGTCTGTCAGCAGTGTGAGCTGATGTAGATTTCATTCCTTCTACGGCATATGGCTTGAAGTGGCCTTTGACTTGACTCATATCCAAATGCCATTTTGAGAGGCTGTAATACCAGCTACAGTGGTTGTTAGCTTCAGCTCATTCATTTTTACTCCAGCTTTGAAGCTGGACAGTTCCCTTCTAATCTGTCTTGTAGCCAATCTCATTTTAGCCCCAAAGTTACAGTCTTTGATTTTTATAGTTAAGAATGATAAAAATTATGATTGCACTCCTGCACACACTTACCCATTTATAGACACATGTGAAATTACTGGGATTTATATGCCCAAAACTGAATGCAGTCAGAGCATTTAACAAAACAAGAAATTGTAATATACTTGTACCCCTGAAGACAGCCTTGGGGTGAATTTCCTACCCTGTTAGAACTTCATTCGGTAGAATGCATACAGAATTGGCTCTACAACTTTTTCCTCTTACAAAACTGTCACCTGCACATTAGTAAACAATGTCCCCAAATTGCTCCCACTTACTATTTTCTTCCTGTAAAAAAAAATGTATTTGGGGTTCAAATCAACCCCAGAAATCTGCTGTTTTTGCCACCTGAGGTGCTTTAAGCTAGCTTGTAATGTTCAAAAGAAGCCTTATCAGAGGCTTCTCAATTAGAATTTTTTTTAAAATGGCTGATGAGCTTCCCTGAGAACAGCTTTCCAATCACTGCTGGTACTCATAAGATTATTCTAATTTCTACCAACACCTCACCCAGAACTTGGGAGAGCCCCAAGGTGCCACTACTCAGTAGTAGTGAGTACTGTCCCCAAAAAAAAAAAAAAAGTCTTGATGTAGCCAAAACAGAGTGTTAGGTGTTATATATATATATATATATATATATATAAAATGGAGCATTAAGTATGTTTTAGGGCATGTTCACTTTCTTTTAGGGCCTAGATACCACTTCTCAGAACCTCCTGAAATACACAGACTTTTGTGGCAAAAGTTTTAGGCATCCTTCATCAAACAAACAAACTCTATGTTATTTTTCACCCCCCAAAAAATGTTTCTTTGGTGAAAGGTTAAACTGCTATAATCCTGCAGTCATCGTCAAATACATCCTACTGACGTCAGAAGGAGTTATACATGGATAAATAAAGAATATAAATACTGTGATGGGTCAATAAAGAATGTAACCATTGGTCATAGCTACTGCCCCACCTCTGTCCACCAAATGGCCACCTCTTACCCCCACTGCCTCCAGATGGAGCAAGATAGATTCTTTCTGTGCTTTTCCCCCCAAGCATCTTTCCCAAGCATCCTCATTCTTTTCAAGCATCTTTAAAACCCATGTAGCAAACTATGCATGCACAACTGGCCAAAATCACACAAGCCTTTGGGAAATGTGCAGCTGTGCTTAAACATGTCTGAAGGAAGTCAAGGAGCATTAGCAGCTCGGCCTGGGCAATAGGTGGAGGCAGAGACTGGCACCCTCCAAAATCCATTGTCTGAGACTATCATTTCATCTTACCTCATTACTGAGTTATCTATGCAGCACTAAAATTGTATCTCTGTAGTTGTAGGACTGCATACTTCCGGTTTTAATCATATGCCCCCCCCCCAGTTTTTTCAGACCTGAAAAGCAAACACAGGTCCCAAATAATTGCAGTAGATATTCTGGATCATAGAATTGTGATTAGGAACAGAAATTTTCTCCAGTGTTGGCAAAGAAAGTGGAAAAATGCTAATCATTGCAGAGTGAGCCAAGAATACCTATAAGCCCAGCCTCCAGGCAACAAGCCTGCTTAAATGTAAGCACATGCTTACATGTCTTGCTGCACTGAGACCTCAGTCAGTTATACAGTGCAACTGAATTGCCTAATAAATAGTTGAAATATCTTTCCTGACCCCCTGCAGTCAATCAGCTTAGCTTCTGAAGCATGAAATTTTCAGTTGCCTTATCTTAGCTTGCATATTGCATCTACAAGTGTTATTATTGGTCACAAATTTACCATCACTATTTTTAAAAAAGCAACCCTCAGCAACAGCACTTTTCCTGGGTTGGTTGAGGGGCCCCTTGAGGATCCATCTTTCTTTTTTCTTTAATACCACTTTAAATTTTATTTGGGCAAAACTAAGGATGCTGTTGACAAATATTAACTTTCACTTAGCTTGATATCAGTTATATCCGAACAAACATAGACAATAAAATATCACTTTTGTTCTTCATGTCCTGGGGTCTATATGAGGGGTTGATACTTACTACCAAATCATAATGATAACTTTAGTGCCTCTTCAATTAGCGATTTCTTCTAATATAATTGAAGTTTCCACCTGGCTTCTTTGATATTATCTCAGGGCTCAGCTCTCTCTCTCTCTCTCTCTCTTTTCCCCTCTAACATGAAAGAAAACTGAATTTCAGCAGAGGCTGGTTTATAGGCTTTAATATCTTCACTGAATTCAAGTGAACTGAGAGGGCTAAACTGAGAGAATAATATATGAGTTGGAGATCATTAAGTCAATGTAGTATATGAGAGTAACGTTCATAATATGAAGGCTTGGGTAGGAAGAGGTGTAAATCATTTGTCAGCAGAGTGTAGAATTGGTGAAGATGATCTAAATATAAAAGGCAGGACTGTGATGCATAAAATGACTTGTTTAAGACTACAGAATGTTGGTAGATAGAGGGAGGCGGGGTCAATGACACAACAATGGCAGACGCAGCGAGAGGGAGAGGGCAGCTGGCTCTGCACTTCCATGGGAGTTCAGGGAGAACTTCCAAGCCATAGGGCTTTGAGGGTGAGCCTCTTTTCCTGCTAATGGCAGGGGAATGGAGGCTCCCCTCTGCCCTGATGGTCCCTCTCGCTGACTGTGTCCTCTTAGCGAGGCCACAAGCTGTGTCGACCTGATCAAGCACAGGAGATCTAGCGGAGGAGCAATTAAGAGCGAGGTCAAGATAAGAACAACAATGAATGTGAGTTAAGGAGCGAACTGTGAGTGAAAATGAGCGATTTGTCTTCAGAAGAGAAAATCCCCTCCCCCTCAAAGGAAAAACTTTCTGAGCGATAGCATGCTGAGAGAGGGATGCCTCTCAATGCATTTGCATAAACGAGGAGGGGGAGGGAGAGAGAAACAATTGTAAATGGATATATGAAGTGAAATCCCCCCCCTGAAATCCCTTAAGCGATTGGAGGGGGTGCCTCTTTGATGTGTTTACATAAATGGAAGAGGGGAGGGGGAGAAAGACAGTTGTAAACTGATACTTCTGAAAGACTTTATTTGCAAGCGTGTAAGCCTGTTGTGGGAGATTTCCATGAACTTTTAACAGCGTATACGATTTGCAGAGCCAGGAAGAAAGATACTTTATTGAAACTAAAACGCTGAAATGGCAGATATATATATTTTTTTTAAAAAAAAGATGGTGAAAACTCTGAGAAGAAGGGAAGTTGATGTCACTGCACTAGTAGCAGAAGCCATCAAGCCGATCTTGGAGCAACTTGTTGGTATTAACCAGCAGCTGGCCAAGATAAATCAACAATTTGTGTCTCGGCAGCTCCAGGAGGCAAGTGGAGAAAAAATGGAATTGAGGGCTCTCAAAGTGAATGAGATAGACACTAAATTAAGCAGCGATCTCAATGAAAAAAGAAGAAAAAGCACAAGAAAAACAGGAGAAATTTACAAGGATTTGACTTCTTCTCTGCGTGTGTGCTTAGAAAGTGTCATCTTAAAGTCTGCTGAGAAAAAGGAGCTGGAGGTACCCTTCATAATCAAGAAACCTTTGAGAAGCCACTGGACCCTCAGGTGAAATGATATAAAGAAGGACTGACCTCAGAAACAACCTTAAAAAAATTAATGACGGGGGTCAAAAAGATTAAATTTGACAAATTTAGAGAAATGGAGCTGAAGTGTTTTACTAAATGGTACCGGACACCAGCTCAACTAGCCAATATGATACCTGGGATGAGTTCGAACTGTTGGCACTGCAACCAGGCAAAAGGTTGGTACTCGCATATGTGGTGGGAATGTGCCAAAGTTCAGGATTTATGGAAGAAAATATTGGATAGGGTAAAGGATAAGATAGGTGTATTAATACCAATAGGCATTAATTTAATGACATTAGGCATCTTGAAGAGCAAGACAATAGAAAGTAAATACCAAGAGGTACTTAAGGCAATGATATTAGCTGGGAAAGCTGTTATAGTATTAGGATGGAAAGATAAGAATAAGTGGATCATGGAGAATTGGAATAACTATCTTTTTGAATACATCCAATCAGATATCGTATCCTTGATGGTGGAGGAGAAAACCTGGGAGGAAAAGAAGAGAAGGATAAGAGAAAAATGGTCACCATACTTCGAATGGATCAAGGAGGATGAAGCTAAGAAGGACATTCATTGGAAACATTGGACTTTGTGCCCGTGGCTGAAGCAATGATGGAAGAAGAAGGGGGGGGAGGACTGAGGGAAGGGAGGGGGAATGGGGGAAGGGAAAAAAGGGAAATATTTGTATAAGGATAAAATGTTGAGTGTGAGACACTTGGTTAAAATAAAAAGCAATTTGTTTAAAAGAAGAAGAAGAAGCCACTGCAAGAGACCAAAGCAAAAGAGGCTTAAGACTAGCGGTTCTATTCCTTTGGATGGAAGAAGATTGGGCTGCAGTGAACGTCTAAGAAGATATCAAGAATCTAGAGAGTTTTAGTATAGATGTAAAGAAGGACTTTGCAAATTGCCTTTATGAAACGAGCTGGAGGAGATGCTCGTGGAATCTTCTCATAACAAGTAACAATCTAACACATTAACATAATTCCAGGAGACCGCCAAGCTGAAGGACCTGCTCCTGGACACCAGAAATGGGACGCCGACCCCAAGGACCACCTGGAGGAAGAAGCCGGAGCCGGAGAACAATTAGCCCTGCTACCTGGGTGCCAGTAGGCAGCCCCATCCCTGTACTATGTGGCCTTAGATAGGGAATTGAATTGTATTTGAAACTTGCCTGTAAACCGCTCAGAGACCCTTCGGGGTCAGAGTGGTATATAAATCGAATGTATAAATAAATACATACATAAATAAATAACATATAAGCTTAGAAAGACAGGATCTCACAAAGTATTTTTTTATTAACAGACTTTTCTTTTACTAACAGCATTTTAAAAGGGAATGATCTCCTAACCTTGGGTTTTTAGCTTAGTGTGGGTTATCTTTTCTTTCTCCCTAAATTGTAGTCCCCCTATCCCCATTTTTTCTTGGTAGTTTATGTAGTATCTGTCCCTTATATTTAAAGCCGTAGTGGGGCCCAACGTTCCAATGCACACCAACAGTGTTTGGAGGCTTGAACTCTCAGTCAGAAGATGCTGGCTGGGTTGCCTGGCTGCTTTGTGTAGTCCCGCCTACGTCAGCCCCGGCCAGCGCATTCAGCTCAGTCTGCTCTTGGCCTCTGACAGGAGAGGACCATCTGCAGACTGAGTGCAGGGACGGGGCTTCTACAGCTGGGCCGCTTCAGTCCACTCTTCTCTGATTGGGCCAGCGTTTCAAGGTCATTTGCATATGGAAGCTGATTGGACTTCACTCCATTCCACCCCTCAAACTCCCCCCCCCCCACAAGACAGTTGGAATTGTCAGTTGCATATGGGACCTGCTGTATTCTGAGGTAAAATATGTCCTCACTCACATCACTTCCCCTTCAACAGAAACAAACCCAATAACACAATCATGCCACACCACAAGAAAGACAGATCACACCACAAGCAGAATACCACAAGGCAAAAAATGATAGAGAAAGGTGCCAGCAGTCACCCCATTACTGCCACAGATATGTACCAGAGAGCGCTTCAGAGGATGGTGTGCAGGTCCCAGGTTCAATTTTTAAACGCTGCCCGGGGGATTATGGACCATTCACACACTTTCAGCCTTAACATACCTCATAGGGTAGTTGTGCGGATCATACGGGGGAGAGGAGAATGATGTCAGCTGCTTTGGTTCCCACTGCAGGGGGAAACTGCCCTTTCCCTTGGTAGAGGCTTGGGGGGGGGAGAATGTAAACCT